>NW_018463587.1:0-513 GCF_002113885.1 Mizuhopecten yessoensis
CTGACGTCAGCAAGGGCTTTCGTTTGACCACATTTTCACAAAAATGAGTTTGTCCTATGTTTTTATCTGACAGGTAAAAGTATCAAAATAAGTTAACAGGACCCGTAAAACAGGTCCTTGATTGTTAAGAGAGGAAAACTTCTAGCAGTTTCATCTTCAAAACGTTTTTTTCAGATTCACTTTTGCGCAGATACCTTTAGTAGCACTTCGGACAAATACTAACTTCTTCATTTGAACTTAATATATGCCACTTTTAGTCAGTATAACCAAAAGCCATTTATATTATGGATATTGTTTACCTTTACATTTACGAGACTTTCACTCTTTACTATTACTTACATTTACTCTTCATTATAAGATGAATATTTACAAATGAGTATGCAATGTCCCCTAAAAGCAATGTAANCTGATGATAAAATGTATAAGTTGTTACATTTGAACTTAAAATTGATTGGTAACAAGAATTTTATCAATCACGCCAAGTGATGAAGCATATTTGAATTTGGAATTTGT
>NW_018463588.1:0-513 GCF_002113885.1 Mizuhopecten yessoensis
CCCTTGATCATCAAGTTCCTGGCCTGCCACTTTACTGCAGTGCTGAATGGAAATTCTCTTTACCTCAGTGGTAGTGAATCAGAATGGAGAACCAATGGTCATGGGTTCAAACCCCAGCACTATCTTTATTCCTCTTCCTACTACATCACAAACACAGCTGTAACATTAACATGACCTTCAAAACAAAAGCTGATATTATTAAACTAGGTCTCATATGCTTTGTTCTTAATTTGTATATATATATATATATATGTCTTTTAGTATACAGATGTTTTCTAATTATATATTGTCTTAATTCCAGTGAGTTAAACAGCACACATTTGCCCCGATCAAGCCATGTCAGAAAAACAAAAGAAACCTGGAGTGCTGGTCTGTATCCAGTAGAGGTGATAGATGAGGGCGAAGAAGGATATGTTAAAGTCCATTACTTGGGTAGCTGTTCAGACTGTTCACCACTGTTCAGTTCAAGCTAAAATTGTACTTGTACAGGCAGAATTACATTGAGATCAACAG
>NW_018463589.1:0-513 GCF_002113885.1 Mizuhopecten yessoensis
ATCTAGTTTCCTGGAGTCTGTATGTGAACGTCTTCTAGCGTTCTTATATCTAGTTTCCTTGAGTCTATATGTGAACATCTTCTAGCGTTCTCGTATCTAGTTTTCTTGAGTCTGTATGTGAACGTCTTCTAGCGTTCTTTTATCTAGTTTTCTTGAGTCTGTTTGTGAACGTCTTCTGGCGTTCTGGTATCTAGTTTCATTGAGTTTGTATGTGATCGTCTTCTGGCGTTCTTGTATCTCGTTTCCTTGAGTCTGTATGTGAACGTCTTCTAGCGTTCTCGTATCTAGTTTTCTTGAGTCTGTTTGTGAACGTCTCCTAGCGTTCTTGTATCTTGTTTTCTTGAGTCTGTATGAGAACGTCTCCTAGCGTTCTTGTATCTTGTTTCCTTGAGTCTGTATGAGAACGTCTTCTAACGTTTTTGTATCTAGTTTCCTGGAGTCTGTTTGTGAACGTCTTCTAGCGTTCTGGTATCTAGTTTCATTGAGTTTGTATGTGAACGTCTTCTGGCGTTC
>NW_018463590.1:0-513 GCF_002113885.1 Mizuhopecten yessoensis
TAATGTTAAAACATGGACGGATACGGATATCCAGAATTATCTCATTATATCTAATTCATAACAATGTGTATAGTAAGCCGGTCAAAACGCTCGTGCAGGGCCCTGTAATGCGTCTTGGCGACGGCCAGTCGGCCAGGCCATTCTGTGTCACATATTTTACTTCCCAATGATAGAAGTCATGTTTGAGGCAGGCTGCTGCTGCTGCTTTGACCATAGGAGCCTGAAGTTCTGTCAATAATGAATAATAATGGTAATACAAAAAAAATACCCCTAATATGCTTTCTTTTTTAAACATATTAGGGGTATTTTTTGTATTACTATTATTATTCATTATTGACAGAACTTCAAGCTCCTATATATGCTTTGACAGAGGCAGATCTAAGGTGGCAGTACCCAAATCGGATCAGTACCCAAATCTTAAATGCTCCTTGCAGTTCAAATTTTACATCGGAAGCCACTGCTTGTAACATGTCTGGGGCCACTGCATGTGAGATTGTTCCCCGCCCAGGTCGA
>NW_018463591.1:0-513 GCF_002113885.1 Mizuhopecten yessoensis
GTTGAAGGCACTTAGATCTATGTTGGGACGCCACGCCCCGGACTTTTTCCGAACTAGAAACATTCTGGAGTAGAACCCAGGGATGCATCCCGACATAGAAACCTCCTCGACCGCGCCCTTGGTAAGCATGGTCCTTACTTCTCCTGAAGCGCCAGAGCCTTTTCCGGATCCCCCGGTGGAGGAAAAAAAGATTGGCTCCGACGCTGCCTTACCCCTCCTTGATCACAGACAAGGCCCATGCGTCTTCCGTAATTTCCTTCCACTCTGGAAGGAAAGCAGAAAGACGACCCCCCCCCCACATGAAGATCTGGTCGAGGCAGATCGAGACCTTGCCAGGCAACAGAACCGTCTGCTGACCCGAAGCCTAATCCTGCGGGAGAGGGACCTAAGCTTGAGCCGAGAGAACTGCAGTCCTCCCGGCCAAACTCGTCGTCTGACACGACCAATTGTCACGACACGACTTCCATTTGTTGCCCTTGAAGGTAGGCTTATTCTTGGGATGCGCAGAGGACT
>NW_018463592.1:0-513 GCF_002113885.1 Mizuhopecten yessoensis
GTTTTCTGTTACAAGATATACACAAAGATGGGTTTCTGTGATCTATGTACATTGGGTTGTTTCCTGTAACAAGACATACACTAAGATGGGTTTCTGTAATTGGACATACACTAAAATGAGTTTCTGTAATCTAGACATATTGGGGTGTTTTCTGTAGCGAGACATACACCAAAATGGATTTCCGTTATCTAGACACATTGGGTTTTTTCCTGTAACAAGACAAACACTAAGATTGGTTTTCATGATCTAGGCTCATAGGGGTGTTTTCTGTAATAAGACATACACTAAGATGAGTTTGTGTAATCTAGACATATTGGGGTGTTTTCTGTAGCAAGACATACACTCAGATGGATTTCCGTGATCTAGACATATTGGGGTATTTTCTGTAACACGACATACACTAAGATGTGTTTCTGTGATCTAGACACATTGGGGTGATTTCTTTTACTAGACATACACTAAGATGGGTTTCTGTGATCTAGACACATAGGGGTGTTTTCTGTAACAAGACAT
>NW_018463593.1:0-513 GCF_002113885.1 Mizuhopecten yessoensis
GATGAACCTCTAAAGGTGTGAAAGTACTAGAGAAGTTAGTACTCTCTGTGTCCTTTCTATGTATATTTACATATATAAATATATTATTATATATTTCATTGATTTTTTTTCATTAAAATGCAAATAATTGACTGCTGACGCTATTATATGTACTTTTTCAAATTTAAGTTGATAGGTGACGCTATTTGATAAATAGTTTATGTTATAATTAAGGTTTAAATTATTGTGTGTTGACGCTATTATATAATTATTTGTGGTTTGTGATGATGCAAATGTATAAAGATTTTTAAATTTTGTTTTTGTTCTATTAAATTCAATCGAAGTGCAAACAATTTCCTCGTGAATAAGTACAGAAAAGTAAGGTAAATAATTTTATAAGTCTTTGTGTGATAATCTACAGTACTTTATGGCGAAATCTTAAAATGAATATTAGGTCGATGCGTTAGATACAAACCACTAATTGCATTGAAGATACGCTTTCTATTTCTTTTGAAGAGCATACGAACAAACCAT
>NW_018463594.1:0-513 GCF_002113885.1 Mizuhopecten yessoensis
AAAAGGATGTTAGAAATAACATTGATTTAGTTAACTAACCAAAATCGTTGAAACAAAATGGAATAATGTATTCAATTTCATAATAAACATTTTTTTTAAATCTTTTATAATTTTAAATATGTCAAATTTGTTTTTAAGTTGTAATTAAATTGGTTGATAGAAACTAAAAGGACGTTAGAAATAACATTGATTTAGTTAAAGAGCCAAAGTCGTTGAAACAAAATCGATTATTGTAATCAATTTCATAATTTAATATTTGTTTCAATGTTCTATTATATAAAATCTGTAATATGTTATTTTAATGGTTGATAGAAACTAAAAGGATGTTGGAAATAACATTGATTTAGTTCAAGAACCAAAGATGTATAAACATAATGGATACATGTATTCAATTTCATAATAAACATTTGTTTCAATATATTATTACACAGAATCTGTCATTTTAACTTTTAAGGTGTAATATACCTTGTTGAAAAAAACTAAAAGGATGTTAGAAATAACATTGATTTAGTT
>NW_018463595.1:0-513 GCF_002113885.1 Mizuhopecten yessoensis
GTGTACGTTTACAACCACTTTATTAGTACAATTGACCACGGGGGTAAATAACTGGGATCGACTATAACAGATGTATCTGTTCTTTAAGTAGCTACATTCTCCCCTATAAATCCATATTAAATTCTGAAATTTTCAAAATGTGTTGTTTGCTTAGTTATCCTATATTTATCCAACGAGGACCTTTAGACATGTATCCCGTGGATTTAAGGTATGATAGTTTGTTTTCAAATATACGAGATTTTTTAAAATGTTCATATCAAAAACATGTACAGATACTGTTTCAATAGCTAAAGACATATTTATTTCACTCGGAAAAATTGAGTTATCTCCCCTACACTGTACTGTTAAAACAGTTAATATTTGGAAAGGACTTTAATAAGCTAACCTGATGGCAAATCCAATTGGCAAAATCAAAGTCAATACACTCTATTGAAAGTAAAATCTATTTTTTCAGGAATGGAAGAGAGAGGTAAAAGGCATAACATAAACAAACGAACAAGAGTACCATCCGAA
>NW_018463596.1:0-513 GCF_002113885.1 Mizuhopecten yessoensis
ACTGCCAAGCAAGACGGAATGAGTGCAGCACATTTATTTTGGTCGTTAGATGGTTCCCACATAAGTCGCCTCTTACGATATATGCAGTGAGTAACAGCTGGTCATTCTTTTTTGTATTCTCTGACAATCTGTAGTGTATTGTCCATCGATCAATATTCATTATTATAATATTATTTTGTACATTTGCATATGTAAAATCAAATCAAAGGTTCTTTGACAGATATCACCGCCCTACGATGTTTAAGTTGTAATGGTTTCATACAACCACATCAGTGTTCTAATATCGAACTCTGCCCTGAAGGAGACGTAAGTAGGCCATTAAATACAGTTATCTTTGTGGGAAAAAACGAGGTTTAATGTCAAATATTAACAAAAAGGTTACGGAGACCACGAAGGGACATATGAATACATTTACTAATCCGTGTGTACGAGTTACCAACCCGTGCGCATGACATTCCAATACATGTATACGAATTACTAATCCGTATGCACGAGTTATCTTATCTCTTATCG
>NW_018463597.1:0-513 GCF_002113885.1 Mizuhopecten yessoensis
TGGGTTGGTACCTTTATTGTTCCTATGTTCAAAGTAAAAATATATATCCATGTTATCTTTTACAATAAAATAAGTAGACACAATATTTCTCTGTTTGTTTTATACACTTAATTTATGCACATTGTTCTTCATGATTCACGTGAAAGGAATGTTTCAAGAACTCAACATAAAGATGTTTTTGATATTTGGATGAAACAAATCAAGAGCATTAAAATTGAATAATTATGCCTAAATATTGATCAATTTGACGGTGGCCTTTGCGTCGACGCCTCCTAAATGGATCTTTTGGATCATGTAAACTATAGGTAATACGCTTTATATAGTGTTCGGGGTACTGTCCGTTGTCCCTTCCCCCCTTAGTACAGGTTGCTGCGATTCGCCTGCCTTTTTTAAACTTTTTTTTTTGAGTAAAGAAGGACATAATTCATTTTATATACATTGATAAGTGAGAGATTATAACCTTACCAGTCGGGCCACGTATAGATGGACTAGTCACTGAACTGTAGTTTCTCC
>NW_018463598.1:0-513 GCF_002113885.1 Mizuhopecten yessoensis
TCCTGCCTCATTCTGTACGCCTCGGTCGCCAGTCGAGAACGTTTTGTCTCAAGGAGTTGAGATTATAGTTGATCAGACAATCTTGTGTTTGATGTCGCATAGAATATTAAGAGTTTTTGGCACCTCCATTACAATATAAACACCCATAAAAAAAGTATTTTAAAATTATTTTTGTAGATTTGAGAGTCTCGAGTTGCCACGACTGAAGATAGAAGAGAAATATACGACTATAATGGTGCAGTATGGAGGAGAGATAGAGGAAATCAGAAAGGTACTTGGCCTTGTTTTCAATTACATGTTACTCAAATTGATTCAAAATTTCATAAATACACTGTTTTCATATTTGATATAAAACTGAGATTAAGGCATATGCCCCACCCAAGTGCATTGTATGTGTTTACATAATTCATAGTTCCTTTAACAATTAATAATGCATGGGTCTGTTTTTCATTTAGGGTGTATATGGCTGTATAGTTGTTCCTAAAGTAACGCTAAGGTCATGTTTGACAGTCC
>NW_018463599.1:0-513 GCF_002113885.1 Mizuhopecten yessoensis
GGACAGTGCCACATTAGTGAAGGACAGTGCCACATATCTAGTGAACGACAGTGCCACATCAGTGAAGGACAGTGCCACATTAATGAAGGACAGTCAGACCTGTATTAGAGACTACTCATGGAAACTTCTAAAAGTGGTCTCTTTAACACAAGTTGTATCATAATACGTACAGGTTCAATTCATAATGAAATCACTACTACGGGAAAAATTAAAAATTGTCTCCTGACACAGGTGGTCTCTGAATGGAGATGTGACATTAGAAAGTTTGACTATACATATATGGTAGTGAAGGGGAAACTTATACAGTGTCACCTGTGACATTGAAACCATCATTTCATGTAGGGAAAAATTGATATTTTACAATACAATGTATGTGGCAAGTGCGGTACCATGACCATGTGCTATTTCCTGTCCTCATTGTCAGCACTAATATTGGCTGCCATTACAAACATGTCTAGCACTTGTTATTATATATGATTTGTTACCTACATACTGTTATCAGTATATATATGA
>NW_018463600.1:0-513 GCF_002113885.1 Mizuhopecten yessoensis
GTAGTTCAATTAGACACTCTCATTTAGCATGAGGTATGAATATTTTATTCCACAAAACATGTTCTTTGTCTTTCAGGTATTACATCATACCAATCATTCTAAGAAATAGATGCTCGAGGTGCCTTCTTTATCAGAGGTTTGTGGGAATGAAGAAGGAGTTTTGGGCCTTACATGGAGGACATTCATTCAACACCGGCATGGCATCATTTTCAACAGCAGATGGGAACAGATCAAAGCAACCGGACTGTTGCTTTTAGTTATTGTTCTGATGGATTTAACCCATATTATTTAACCCGTAAATTATGCCTGCGCAAGGAATTTATAAAATGAAGTTTTTCTATTGACATAAAACATGTCCTCATAATATAGAATGCACTCTTGTCAAATGTCAAACTAGAACACGTCTGTCATCTATAAGGTACTCTCATAATTGAACTTTTTATTTAGTGTTATCAATATCCATAAAAAATCAAAGTTTAGATCGGAACAAAAATGTGATTTTGTGAAAGGGTA
>NW_018463601.1:0-513 GCF_002113885.1 Mizuhopecten yessoensis
TTGATACGAATCAGTTGTCTACCACTGTACATTGATACGTATCAGCTGTCTTACACGGTGCTATGATACGTATCAGTTGTCTTATACTGTACATTGATACGTACATGTATCAGTATTTTAACACTGTACATTGATACGACTCAGTTGTCTACCACTGTACATTGATACGTATCAGTTGTCTTATACTGTGCAATGATACGTATCAGTTGTCTTACACTGTACATTGATATGAATCAGTTGTCTACCACTGTACATTGATACGTATCAGTTGTCTACCACTGTACGTTGATACGTACATGTATCAGTTGTCTCACACTGTTTATTGATACGTATCAGTTTTCCTACACTGTACATTGATACGTGTTAGTTGTCTACCACTGTACATTGATACGAATCAGTTGTCTACCACTGTACATTTATACGAATCAGTTGTTTACCACTGTACATTGATACGTAACAGTTGTCTACCACTGAACATTGATACGAATCAGTTGTCTACCACTGTACATTGAT
>NW_018463602.1:0-513 GCF_002113885.1 Mizuhopecten yessoensis
CCCCCCCGCCCCGCTCCCCCTCGGAGAAGTCTCCTCCTGAGACTTGGCCTTGGGAATCCTTTTGGTACTTCCCGAGGTCCAATACACCTTCCCTAACCACTGGTAACTGGCCTTACGTGGTACCCCAGGATCACAATGCTGCACCCAAATGTAAAACCCACTGACCACGCTCCACGTTACTGAACTAGTAAGCACTTCCCAGGGTTATACCGCATCACTGGAATAGCTAGCTTGCCATTAAGGCAGTATTTCCCCATCTTATACCTTGGCTGTTACGCTACCATCTTAGATCCAGCATTCTTGTTTAATCTAAGTCTAAAATTCAATTTTTCCACCATAAATGTTTTTGGTGGAAGACTGGAAGTTTAAATTACCTGGCAATGACCGGGTTACTAAGACTCTATTTAAGAGATGGCCTTAATTAATGGTACCACTAATTAAGAATAAGCATCAAATATTGTGGAGGGTTGAATAAATTATCTGACCCTGAGAAATGTTGTGACACTTGAATGA
>NW_018463603.1:0-513 GCF_002113885.1 Mizuhopecten yessoensis
GTTGAAACAGCGAACTATAGTTTTGACGTATAGGCTATATTATAGGTGGTGAAAGGTCATGCGACATGATTTTCGGTTAATAGCGCATGATAAGTGAGAATGGGTGTGTTATAATCAAAAATATGATCTTATTACAGGTATATTATGTACCTCTTTACATATGCTCAACGTGCCAACTGGGAAGAATTAGACAAACCGGGGCACGCTATGTCCCGTGTCCTCACACCAGAAGGCGGAATAGACAGCGAAGGCAGACCAGCAGGAAGATGGTACTTATTCCCGAACAATTTGGCTGGCGATCTTCATCCCTGGACAACAGACCAAAGGGATCCTGACGGAACATTACCAAATTTTGTCTACTTCATTAGACTTCCTGCTCTCCCTGAAGCTGCCCCTTGTACTGTCCAGGGGGAGGAGGAGAGCCCACACAGTGGGCATAATGAAGATGATGGTAGTAGCTAAGAAATATTATCAATAATGAATATTTATTTTGGTTAACTATTATGAAGCTCA
>NW_018463604.1:0-513 GCF_002113885.1 Mizuhopecten yessoensis
AAACCATGAAAATGCATTTGGACTGGCCACCATTTTGAAAATACCCCACCCTGAGCTTTTTAAACGAAAATGAATCAGCCAGCCGTATTAAACTTATCCCATATTGGCAAACGAGGTTTGCTTAGGAAAATTAATCACATCTATCTAACGTGTACGGTAAATATATCGTAAAAGGGTTTTAATTTGATCTGGTCGCGCCTTTTCCGCATTGCGGCATAGGAGAGTTCCAAATTCGTGACTTCACGTCATTGTCGAGCTATTGTGACGTCACCTCACGTGAAATGGGGTGTAAGGTAGACATTTCCTACACCCCTTTCTTACCCTGGATAGCTCTATCTTACACACAGGGAAATGAGAGAAAACGTTTCTTCATTATGTTTACAGTTTATTTTATTTATATACATGTATTTATTACTTGTATTTCTGATTCAGGCATGGCCTGGAGAGAGCGAAGCACATACTGTACAGTTGTTTCAATAGTATAGTATAATTTTTGAATCATAACATTACCCA
>NW_018463605.1:0-513 GCF_002113885.1 Mizuhopecten yessoensis
TGTATAACTCTTATCCATATCCATATAGATATTTGACCAAATGCGAATTCATATAACTTTAAAAAAAGGTGTACAAAGGAATATGATAATGTCCTTTATTATCTATATACCACTTTATACCACATACTAGTAGCATGATATATTCATTATCGGGGGAAGTCAATATGAAAATACTCAAGAAAAAGAAGTTGAGAACATCTTGAATCCAAATTGAGAATGGATTTTCCCATTTGGGAACGTATTTTCTCAAACACGAACGTCTGCTCGAGCCAAGTGACGTATTGAACCGGAAAAGGTATCCGCATTAAGTGATCAGCGTAAAACACTGTTCGTCATAAACACATCAATATCATGTTTATAAAATATTGTGAAAATAACAACACAGTTAAGCGTTAAATATGGATTGGTTTGGTTTCATTGTGTTTAACGTCCTATCAAAATGTAACAGCTAAGGTCAGTTAAGGACGTGAGGATGTATAATGCGTAAGCGTTATTGTTTGTATGTGTGTCGGA
>NW_018463606.1:0-513 GCF_002113885.1 Mizuhopecten yessoensis
ATTAAACTAATGTTCAAAGCATTTATAACAACTTTCATTTTGAATGTCTTCCAGACGACTATGATTGTGATGATTTCAGTATGTACCCATTTTAATTCACTAACTTTGGGAAAGGTGTTTGGATTTATATTCAAAATGTTTATTAGGAAAGTTGATAACTAATGGCTTGACTAACTCTGGTGTAGAAAACCCTATCTGACGTAAATCTAAATTCAGTCTGCTATTACTGTACATCAGACATAATATTCAACAATTACTGATTTTACAACAGCCAACAGCTGCCAAAGAAAATAAAACAATTTAAACTTTATAATATTTTTGTAGAAACTGGAAATTTTTGAAAGAAAAGTGAAAGAACTGAATGACATTTCTGATGGGACTTTTTCTGCAATCAACCAGTATTATGATCCATTAACTAACCCTGTCTTGCATTTCTTGTTCAGAAATCGTGGAGTTATTTCAGTATGACGAGTTAACTTGTGTGATTTGTTTGTTTTTAATTTAAAAGTAGCT
>NW_018463607.1:0-513 GCF_002113885.1 Mizuhopecten yessoensis
TTATCTATATTTAAGATCTATCCTGTAATGTTTAGATAATCGGCTGACTCTACTGTATTAGATAACCAACTGAAGTTTTTGTCAACTTACATTGTACTTATCAGCCAATATTCGTACTTGCTTTGTACTTATTCAACCAGCTGAAAACAATACATATTTTACAAGTTTGGCACTAACAACGTCATGCTTGACAACAATTAAAATACGGAGCGCGTATTTGCTCAACAGAATTCAAGCTTCAACCATTTTCTGCTAATTTCTGGTTTGTGTTGCTTACAAAAATGTTATTAACTACCTCAGGATGTGATAACTTAGTGTATGTACCAAAGACGTACAAAAATAACCACTTATTTTACCTAATCTGCGGCTTAGAATGAAATGAATCGCAAGTACGACTGTGATTGTTCAAATTCAAAAGTGACATTTTAAGACTGTGAACATATCATTCTGATGTCTGTCACTGTGCGACAGGTATTATTTTTATCAAGTTGAAAGATTTTAATATTTCACTAA
>NW_018463608.1:0-513 GCF_002113885.1 Mizuhopecten yessoensis
TTGACATTTCTACAGAGTCGGTTAAAACAGTTTCGGAAGAAAAACTTTGCTAAGGGGTTAATTCTCAACAGCATGCTTATATCTAGAAGGACGCTGAGTCCAGGATCTAAACAGCATTTTAGCCGTTATATGCAAACCCCATTAACAGTGGCGACTAGTAAGTGACTTCTATCATATAATTAAATCAACTACGCAAAATCTAAAGCATCATGTTTGTCACAGAGGTTTGTTGATTAATACTTCCACCTCTACATTTATTCCAAATCCTCAACATAACAGAAATACGGGTCGGTTGTTTTTATTATTTTCAGATCTGACGGATAAATTGCATTCAAGCTGTCCTTGAAACGTGTGCGATTCAATTCCAATTTCAATTGTAGAAATTCAATAATACAGTTTCGGCTGCGTTAGGTAATTCACACTTTTCATTGTTTACGTATATCAACTTTATATGTAGCTGCTTAGTACCTACATTGATTACGAGAAATAACGTGAAATATGCGAGCAGTTCAA
>NW_018463609.1:0-513 GCF_002113885.1 Mizuhopecten yessoensis
AAATACTATATTCAACAACCACTCGTTGTGTAACCTCTATATATCATATTGTTTACTTTTGTCTGGTTTCCTGTTTTCGCTATGAACATATATTGAGAGTGATATAACAAGAAGCGCCTGTCTGTCCTTTTCATTTGCTAAGATCGATATACAACAATAAGCAAAACCACTTTTACAATATAACAATAAACAAATCTTCTTTCATGCGCCTTTTAAACATATCTGTTAATACTGCGAAAACACTCGTCCACTGAGCGAAAATAGCCCGACGAACAGAAAGTAGTTTTTTGTCATGTGTATATATAGACCTAAAATCCTCGTAATATTATATCGTTACTTGGTACATGTTTTACACAAGGGAGGCGGGAACGCAGCAGTGCCCTGTGACAGACGACATGTCAAGTTTAATGTGGGTCTAGTGATGACACTGCAATGAGTGTCAGGCACGAATAGTTAGCACCAGTCTGTTCTACACAGCATACACCGCCATACCTGTATACTCTCGCCTCTGGT
>NW_018463610.1:0-513 GCF_002113885.1 Mizuhopecten yessoensis
GGCCGATTGCTGTGAGATAAACGTGGGACAGAGGATGGGAGAAGGTTAGGATATAAACATGGGACAGAGGATGGGAAAAGGCTAGGATATAATTGTTGGACAGAGGATTGGAGAACTCAAGGACGGTGCCGATTGCTGTGAGATAAACAGGAGACAGAGGATGGGAGAAGGCAGGGACGCGGCCGATTGCTGTGAGATAAACATGGGACAGAGGATCGGAGAAGGCTGTGATATAAACAGGGGGCAAAGGATGGGAGAATCCTGGGATATAAGCATGGGACAGAGGATTGGAGAGGGCTGCGAAATAAACATGAGACAGAGGATGGGAGAAGGCTATGTTATAAACAGGGGACAGAGGATGGGAGAAGGCTGTGAATATCTGCCACATTATACTGACAACGGGTAACCCAGTTGTTGTCATAACACATAAAGTGAAAAACGGCAAACCAATTACCTGTGGTATGTCCCGGGTAGCAGTGTACAGTAGAGGGTTGTGGCCATGGGTGATATTTT
>NW_018463611.1:0-513 GCF_002113885.1 Mizuhopecten yessoensis
GAATTTTCGCCTATTTCACGCCCCGTTATGAGGGCGAATTTATCATTGCAGACAATATAGATGAACAGTATGATAAACATAGAAATTAAATATAAAGTCGAAATAAACACTGGGCAAAAATTGATTTCATGGGCGAAGGGCGAAAATTTGAATGGGCGAAAATAGTTCCCGGTATACAGTAATATGGACAGACTGGATAAGAAAACCCTATTAAAACATGGAACGAGGCTGCGGTAGGGAGGTGTGGTGGCGAAGGGAGTGTTAAGCTGTGATATCCGGAACAATGACAATAAATCATTCACCCCTGAAATTCCGTAATGAACTATTCCAACCCTTGCATTAAAATAGTTCAAATGTGTCTTCAGGGGTGAATGAGTTAAGCATCATCCTCTAACCACCACGTTAAGGTGGGGATTCATCGACTTCGTCTATGATACATGCATATTTTATTAACCGACAATGCAACGATACGTTAAAAGACAAAGCGTCGCCACATATCATTGTAGGGACTAC
>NW_018463612.1:0-514 GCF_002113885.1 Mizuhopecten yessoensis
TCAGTAAACACTACGTCTGACATCAATGATTTACATACAGATCTTAGTTAAACACTTCGTCTGATATCAATGATTAACATACAGATCTTCATTTAACACTACGTCTGACATTACTGATTAACATACAGATTTTCAGTAACACTACGTCTGACACTAATGAATAAAATACAGATCTTCATTTAACACTACGTCTGAAATCAATGATTTACATACAGATCTCAGTTAAACACTTCGTCTGATATCAATGATTAACATACTTAAACACTACGTCTGAGATCAATGATTAACATACTTAAACACTACGTCTGGCATCAAAGAATAACATACAGATCTTATGTAACAATACGTCTGACATGAATGATTAACATACAAATTTTCAGTAAACACTACGTCTGGCATCAATGAATAACATACAGATCTTCATTAAACACTACGTCCGATATCTATGATTAACATACAGATCTTCAGTAACACTACGTCTGACATCACTGATTAACATACAGATCTTCATTTA
>NW_018463613.1:0-514 GCF_002113885.1 Mizuhopecten yessoensis
AATATAACAAATGTATCCTTATCTATCGTCATTATAACAAATGTAGTCTTATCTAACATCAATATAACAAATGTATCCTTATCTATCGTCATTATAACAAATGTATCCTTATCTATCATCAATAAAACAAATGTTTCCTTATCTGTCGTCAATGTAACAAAAGTATCCATATATCTAACGTCAATATAACAAATGTATCCTTATCTAACGTCAATATCACAAATGTATCCTTATCTAATGTCAATATAACAAATGTATCCTTATCTAACGTCAATATAACAAATGTATCCTTATTCTACGTCAATATCATAATAATACCTTATCTATCGTCAATATAACAAATATATCCTTATTCTACGTCAATATAACAAATATATCCTTATTCTACGTCAATATAACAAATATATCCTNAATACAACAAATATATCCTTATTCTACGTCAATGTAACAAATATATCCTTACCTAACATCAATATAACAAATGTATCCTTATTCTACGTCAATATAACAAATA
>NW_018463614.1:0-514 GCF_002113885.1 Mizuhopecten yessoensis
TATTGTATTGTTTTTTTGTCGCGCGTCTAATCGAACCTTTAAAAATTTTTATATATTTCGATTTGAATAAATTATAGAAAATGGCGAATTGTCGGGAGATATTTACAATCTCGTCAAAGGTAAAATGCAAATTTTAAAGTGGACGCTAACATCATAAGCATGACAAAGGTAGCGTATCATTGTGTTATATACCAGGGGTTTTTTTTAAATAAAAGGAAACAAAAGTGAAATTCTAAAATTTTCAAACAAGAAATAATTTGGACGAAACGCTTTAGATTCCCGTAGCTGCCTTTAGACCAGCGAACAACCCTGACATGCAGATTTATTTACTTTACATCGTCACATGGTGCTTCCATTTCACTCTTTCTCTACTCTTCTCTTGAGCAGTGCAGTTGATATTTCCCAACCCTAATCCATATAAAAGAAACACCACATCAAGCAATCTCAAAACCATGCCACCAAGAAAAAAGAAGACGGTTGGAAGTAAACTAAGGGCAAAAACCCAAGCGAAAGC
>NW_018463615.1:0-514 GCF_002113885.1 Mizuhopecten yessoensis
TTTGAATGACGAATTTTGACTATGTGTTGTCAAATTAAAAAAAAAGTAGTAAATACAACAATCCATGAATTGGAAACTATAACTCTCCTAAAAAGAAA
This sequence comes from Mizuhopecten yessoensis, assembly GCF_002113885.1. Taxonomy (NCBI): domain Eukaryota; kingdom Metazoa; phylum Mollusca; class Bivalvia; order Pectinida; family Pectinidae; genus Mizuhopecten; species Mizuhopecten yessoensis. The sequence goes on from NW_018463615.1 coordinate 99, forward strand.
GAATTTTATGGGCTATCATAGCTTCAACATATTATACTGGTACACCAAATGTTCTGACAAATTGCCTAACTTTTGGTGTATGCCCCATTTAACCACATAGTTTAGTTAAACCGTCATACTCTACTATAAACCATATCACCCACCTTGATAGTATATTGGAATGATTTTGGGTTAATTATGAAATAATTGCATTGATCTGTAGTTATTGAAGATTTATTTTGACATTGGTCATACAACATATTATCCTTAAGATGACACATTTACCGGCTACTAATTTTTTCGAAATTTCTTCTATCGTCAGTCACCATAATGTGCCAAATAATATCCAAAGTAAGTTTGTGTACAAAAACCGGAGATATGTCTATCACTTTCGTAAAGATGCGAAACAACTTAAAATGTACATAACATACTAAACT
>NW_018463616.1:0-514 GCF_002113885.1 Mizuhopecten yessoensis
CCAATTTCAACTTGTTGCTAGTATGTACATTATTTACAGTGGCCTATTGCTTGGGCTGATCATGATCTATCCCTTTTTTGTATGATGAATCGCACTGTTCTCCGCATAACACACCGAACAGACATGCGCAAGTTTACACGATTTATAATCACAAACGTCATTGTTAAATTTCCTGCATATTTCTCGGTTGTCCGGAGTAAACGGGCCACGTTTTCTTGGGGTCGACCGTTCTCGACCTTGTCCCTCTCGTTTTGAATTTACCGTCGTACCCTGAAGTACCTGAGCAGTCAGGTTGTTTGGCTTAGGTACAAGTTGAAAGTTCTGTATCGCGGTTTGTGGCGTTCCCCATCGAAAACCTTCACTATGTTAAGTTGGGCCTCCCGATATTCCCGGTCATACAGCATAACACTGCCGCACACATACTTGCTGAAGAGTCGACTTATCGTTTTTGTATAATCAAGGTAGTCAAGGATACCACGAACATCCACCTCGTTTGCCTCGATCATTTCTTCTA
>NW_018463617.1:0-514 GCF_002113885.1 Mizuhopecten yessoensis
GATACAATGTACAGTGTTAATATCATGTCAATGGTATGATACAATTGTATGTCAATGGTATGATACAATGTACAGTGTTAATATCATGTCAATGGTATGATACAATGTACACTGTTAATATCATGTCAATGGTATGATGCAATGTACACTGTTAATATCATGTCAATGGTATGATACAATGTACAGTGTTAATATCATGTCAATGGTATGATACAATNTCAAGTCAATGGTATGATACAATGTACAGTGTTAATATCATGTCAATGGTATGATACAATGTACATTGTTAATAACATGTCAATGGTAAGATACAATGTACAGTGTTAATATCATGTCAATGGTATGATACAATGTATAGTGTTAATATCATGTCGATGGTATGATACAATGTACAGTGTAAATATCATGTCAATGGTATGATACAATGTATAGTGTTAATATCCTGTCAATAGTATGATACAATGTACAATGTTAATATCATGTTAATGGTATGATACAATGTATAGTGTCAATA
>NW_018463618.1:0-514 GCF_002113885.1 Mizuhopecten yessoensis
TAGTAGGAGTTCAAGCTTCTCACATATGACAGCTGTTATTGGTGAGACCTCTTCAGTAAAAGTAAAACACCCGTCAATATCTTTCACTCTATCTCCAAGAAGTTGGATTATGTTACTTGCGTGTTTCTCGATATCTGATCGATCTATGTAATAATAGTACTTGATAAATGGATCCACTTGTCCTGCTCCGTGATTGGAAGGCCCGTGTCCAACCTTAATGACCTGTAGAATAAGTTTAAGATAAGATTATTAATTGAAAACTATAACATTGTTTAATGTTCATTTTAAAATAAAAACATTATAGAAAAATATCGTTCACTTTCAACTTATAGCTGATTGTAACTTGTGCATAAGGATTTAACGTAATGGTGCTACAATTTTTACGTCATATTCTGTNATCGATGGACACTTGTGTGGACAAAAGTATCTTAAAGTTTTAACATGTACCATACAATTCTGTTACGATAAAATATAAATGATGACTTACTTGTTTAAGTCAAATATTTAGAAATAT
>NW_018463619.1:0-514 GCF_002113885.1 Mizuhopecten yessoensis
TCCTTTCTTTATCACCTTGGTTCTAATGTCTTTGTACTTTCAATGACTTTAGTGTAAAGCATTCTTTTGTTTACCTTTTGCTCTTGTTCATCAAGTTCGTGTTCGATTTACGGCTTTGGTAACCTTTCGGTATTCTCCTGTTATTCTTCTCTATAATGTCATCCGTGTGTATAATTGAACCTTATACGCATATTCATTTATCCCGCTCTAGCTTGAAATTGAGTTTTTGTATTGATAAAGTATATGTACTCTTGATGCATCGTTTGTGTGAGTGCTTTGCATCAGGCACGTGTATATGTTTACCTGTGTCCAAGCATTCTGCAGGTGACAATTGCCTCCTTGTCAGCCCAGTTGGGATCGGCACACACTGCTCCCCACATACCGCTATAGAACACCGCCACCCGTCCGACGTTGGTGTCTGGTCCGCCCTCCAGTCTGACAGCAATGTCACTGGATGCTAATGTGTAAAGATATTTGCATCATGAAACCCTTAATATAAGGCTTCAGTGTTTTC
>NW_018463620.1:0-514 GCF_002113885.1 Mizuhopecten yessoensis
CACAAACACATTTCCGATAGGTGAAGAGTGTGACTTTTTAAGTAGATATTAGCAAATCAGTGTCCCCTCGCAGACTACTGACACGAATGAGAGTATCAAGTCCTTTCTTGTGAACCTTGTGTTTGTCATCCCCCAAAGCCTCCCGACAAATCACACAACATACCTCATGCAGACAACCAGGCACATGAGGGAAATCGCTATCTTGGACGTGCTGACCATCCATTATTGTATATCAAGTCCTGAAAAGACAGAAATGAAGGCATCAGTATATGACAAAGACGAAAGAGTTATATTAGACACACTTGTTTTAGCGAAACCGTTCCAATCCTGTGTTCATAAGTCCTGACAAGCAAAACATATGTTTACAAAAAGGGGCTTATCGTAACGTTTAATAACATTGTTACAATTATTGTCAACAAAAGTAATACATATAATCATTAATCATCAATAACAAATAAACAACCAACGAGGACAATTCTTGCTGCAAAACCGCTGCTTCTCAATGAAATTCCAC
>NW_018463621.1:0-514 GCF_002113885.1 Mizuhopecten yessoensis
GTTACTGATGGACGCTTTAGGACAGAACAGTTGTCTGTTACTGATAGACATTTAGGACAGAACAGTTGTCTGTTACTGACCGACACTCCAGGACAGAACAGCTGTCTGTTACTGATGGACGCTCCAGGACAGAACAGTTGTCTGTTACTGATGGACGCTTTAGGACAGAACAGTTGTCTGTTACTGATGGACGCTCCAGGACAGAACAGTTGTCTGTTACTGATGGACGCTCCAGGACAGAACAGTTGTCTGTTACTGATGGACGCTCCAGGACAGAACAGTTGTCTGTTACTGATGGACGCTCCAGGACAGAACAGTTGTCTGTTACTGATGGACGCTCCAGGACAGANAGCTTTAGGACAAAACAGTTGTCTGTTACTGATAGACGCTTTAGGACAAAACAGTTGTCTGTTACGTATACTGACCGATGCTTTAGGACAGAGCGATTGTCTGTAACTAACAGACGCTTCAGGACAGAACAGTTGTCTGTTACTGACAAACGCTTCAGGACAGG
>NW_018463622.1:0-514 GCF_002113885.1 Mizuhopecten yessoensis
TTTCCTCCCTTCAATCTGCTGGGCAGGGTGTTGGAGAAGATTCTTTTACATCCTTGTACTGTGTTGCTGGTTGCACCGCTCTGGCCTCGACAACCTTGGTTTCCTCTGTTGCTTCGGCTGTCGGTGGACTTCCCGCGCAGCATCCCACCCCTGTGGGATCTGCTGTCTCAACCGTGGTCCCGGCAATTCTACTCGGGGACACTCGTCTCGGCTGTTCCGGTCTCTCCAGCCCGGTCGCTCGGATATCTCTGCAGCGACCATCTCACGCTGGATTGTTCAGACTGTTCGAGCTGCGTATGAGTCGGCAGGGGATCAGTCCTTGCGGGTGTCAGGGGTTAGGGCTCATGAGGTTCGCGCTTTAGCTACTTCGTGGGCCTTATTTAATGGTTCTTCTTACGCTGAGGTCATGACAGCTGCTGTTTGGAGGGGTCATTCTACGTCTATCTCCGATCTTTGTCGGGACAGTCTTACGGGTTGTATTCTTTGGGCCCTCTTGTGGCTGCCCAGTCCGTTG
>NW_018463623.1:0-514 GCF_002113885.1 Mizuhopecten yessoensis
GTGGTTTGGTTTAAGCAGGTTTTCGGATTATGTAGGGTAATGTTTGGTAAGGCTACACCTTAGCATTTTAGTTATTGTCATATTTTCTTTTACCGGCCTTTACCAGCAGATGAATTGTCAAGAGAGCACTTAATTGTATACCAAAGGATCTTAAATACGATCTAGGCAGGTACAACTGTGAGCATTTTGCGACATGGTGTAGATATGAGTTTGCCTACTGTCACCAACCGTGTGAGGTGGCAGCCACTTTGGGAACTGTTTTTGGTTAGAATCAAGTACACGCAACCATAAACGCGCATTCATAGAAGGCATTCTACAATGTGGACACTTAATCCATTAACAAACAATTGTTCATTGGAAGCTTGAAAGTAAAGAAGTTATAATGACAGTGCGAATAGAGAAATTTATGAAATGTTCGAGGTATCGTCCATTTATCAAGACAAAAATAAAGAATCAACTCGTGTAATAACATAAGAAGCTTAACAGTTACTACGGATTCATGGTCAGGTTTGGC
>NW_018463624.1:0-514 GCF_002113885.1 Mizuhopecten yessoensis
TATTGTAAGTTTTATTATTGTCTCTTTATTGTCTCTATAGCGTTAGTCTTAATATTGTCTCTATAGTGTAAGTTTTATTATTGTCTCTATATTGTCTCTTTATTGTCTCTACATGTCTCTATATTGTCTCTATATTGTAAGTTTTATTATTGTCTCTTTATTGTCTCTATTGCGTTAGTCTTAATATTGTCTCTATATTTTCTCTATATTGTCACTATAGAGTAAGTTTTATTATTGTCTCTATTTTGTCTCTATAGCGTTAGCCTTATAATTGTCTCTATATTGTCTCTATTGCGTTAGTCTTAATATTGTTTCTATATTGTCTCTATATTGTAAGTTTTATTATTGTCTCGATATTGTCTCTATTGCGTTAGTCTTAATATTGTCTCTATATTGTCTCTATAATGTCTCTATAGTGTTAGTCTAAGTATTGTCTCTATATTGTCTCTATAGCGTTATCCTAGTATTGTCTATATTGTCTCTATAGCGTTAGTCTTAGTATTGTCTCTATATT
>NW_018463625.1:0-514 GCF_002113885.1 Mizuhopecten yessoensis
GTTGTTGACACTTTGTCCTGTGTTGACTATTAAATAGTTGTTCTTTTTTGCTGACGCTTTGTCCTTATTTTTTATTGTTGACGCTATTTTTGTCCTTGTGTGTTGACTATTAAACAGTTTTCAATGTTTGTTTACGCTTTGTTCTGTGTTGACTATTAAATTGTTTCCCTTGTTTGTTGACGCTTTGTCCGGGTGTTGACTATTAAATAGTCTTCAATGTTTGTTGACGCTTTGTCCTTATTTTTGATTGTTGACGCTATTTTTGTCCGTGTGTGTTGACTATTAAATAGTCTTCAATGTTTGTTGACGCTTTGTCCTTATTTTTGATTGTTGACGCTATTTTTCTCCTTGTTTGTTGACTATTAAATAGTTTTCCTTGTTTGTTGACGCTATATCCTTGTGGTGACTATTAAATAGTTTTCCCTGGTTGATGACACTTTGTCATGTGTTGACTATTGAATAGTTGTTTTTGTTTGTTGACACCTTGTCCGGGTGTTGACTATTAATATAGTTT
>NW_018463626.1:0-514 GCF_002113885.1 Mizuhopecten yessoensis
AAGCGGGAAATGTATTCAACATTTGATTCAACTTTGACCCACGACTTATATACTGCGAATGTAAACAACCTGGTCGATCTCAAAACGCTTCAATTTTACGGTAGTATTTTCATGTTATGCTGGAGATTACCGGTATCCAGTCTCTGAGAACAAGACATTGAATGGTGAATTCAGAACAGAATGTGTTTTCTACACAAACGGGGACGAAATCGATTCGCTTATCCCAGACCTCGCCGGCAAGCATGGCGGCCATTACGTAAGTTTACATGTGAAAATTTCGTCAATGAAACTTTTAATTGTTTTGACAAAAATATAGATCAAATACTTCACCCAATTGATCATGCTCATAAGAGATTATTCTTCATTGTTTTTCAGCTCATCGGTGACAATCGAGCTATAGCTTCTGCACCCCCTGGGCCGCGGCACCCACTTGGAAAATTTTAGAAGTTTTCAGGCAAGTTTCAGGCAAGTTTTAAATGTTTGTATTGTTTTCAAAATTTCAGCGTGCTTATAA
>NW_018463627.1:0-514 GCF_002113885.1 Mizuhopecten yessoensis
CTTTTGCGACCGAAAGAAAACGTTTCGGTCGCAAAAGTGCCACTGGCGTAGGGTAGGTTCATTTCAACTTTACCTACTTCGACGCATCAAAACTTACGTAGAGCTGATTCTAATCTTTTGCAAATTGTCATATTTGAGATCGATGAAGACGGTCTAAGCCGAAAAATATTATAGTGGCACTTTTGCGACCGAATTACAACGATTCGGTCGCAAGGTAACATTGCCATAGGGTTAGGCTAATTACAATTTTATCTACTTCAATGCATCAATCCTGAATTGGATATTATTTTATATTTTTGCAATTATCCATATTTAGAATCGATCAATACGGTTTTAGCCTAACCCTATGGTTGTGGCACTTTTGCGACCGAAGTACTTTGAAAAATTATAAAAAAAAAATAATTTTTTTTTTAAATTCTCAAAATTTCATACAACGTGTTATTATTATGTTATGTTTCGACTAAAAAAATTTCACGTAAAAAAAGATGACTTTGAAAATCGAAAAATCTGGTTA
>NW_018463628.1:0-514 GCF_002113885.1 Mizuhopecten yessoensis
AGAGCTGTTGTCTTAACAATGACCAGGAGCCGTTGTGTTAACAATACCCAGACACTGTTGTGATAACAATAACCAGGAGCTGTTGTGTTAACAATGACCAGGAGCTGTTATGTTTCCAATACTCAGAAGCAGTTGTGTTCACAATAACCAGAAGCTGTTGTGTTAACAATGACCAGGAAATGTTATGTTNGTTATGATAACAACAACCAGGAGCTGTTATGTTTACAATAACCAGAAACTGTTGTGTTTACAATAACCAGAACCTGTTATGTTTACAACACCCAGAAAATGTTGTAATCACAATAATCAGGAGCTGTTATATTTCCAATACCCAGGAGCTGTTGTGATAACAATGACTAGGAGCTGTTATGTTTCCAATACCCAGAAGCTGTTGTGATAACAATAACCAGGAGCTGTTATGTTTCCAATATCCAGAAGCTGTTGTGATAACAATGACCAGGAGCTGTTTTGCCAACAATGACCGGGAGCCGTTGTGTTAACAATAACCAGGAGC
>NW_018463629.1:0-514 GCF_002113885.1 Mizuhopecten yessoensis
TGACGCTATGTAATCTGTAATATCACAAACGGTGACGCTATGTAATATGTAATGTCACAAATGGTGACACTATGTAATCTGTAGTATCACAAACGGTGACGCTATGTAACCTGTAGTATCACAAACGGTGACGCTATGTANTATCACAAACGGTGACGCTATGTATCCTGTAGTAACACAAACGGTGACGCTATGTAACCTGTAATATCACAAACGGTGAGGCTATGTAACCTGTAGTATCACAAGCGGTGACGCTATGTAACCTGTAGTATCACAAATGGTGACACAATGTTATCTGAGTTTCACAAACGGTGACGCTATGTAACCTGTAGTATCACAAACGGTGACGCTTTGTAACCTGTAATATCACAAACGGTGACGCTATGTTACCTGTAGCATCACAGATGGTGACACAATGTAATCTGTAGTTTCACAAACGGTACCCCTTTGTATCCTGTAGTATCACAAGCGGTGACGCTATGTATCCTGTAGTATCACAAACGGTGACGCTATG
>NW_018463630.1:0-514 GCF_002113885.1 Mizuhopecten yessoensis
CAATATAGCCAAATTGCCTGCTTTTGGGCCCGCCCCTCAGCCCCCTGGGGGGTCACCACCATTTGTACAATTTTGAATCCCTACCACCTAGGAATGCTTCCAGTCAAAATTAGTTAAATTCATGGTATGGCATAAGCTCACCTTGGTCCTTCAGACCCAGTGAATTAATAAATTAGCGCATTGATAAATTGGTGCACCACCAAAATTTGCAATAGAAACAATATATAAGAATTCCAATTGACACATTCTTAAATTGGTGCAATAATTAAAGCGTGAAAAGTGCTAAAATAAGACTATCTCTTAAATGTGACAATACCAAAATTGGAACACTTTTTTATGATTATATATAAATGTTTCCTATTTAGCTTTTGGAGCACTATGACATAAAGATAGATACCATTCATCTATACTGCAAAATAAAAAAGGCTGTGTCACATATCTAAAACGTGTTCCATTTTGGGTACCCTTAGTAACAGTTAAAGTTAAAGTTGAACAATATAAGTTAAAGCTATGA
>NW_018463631.1:0-514 GCF_002113885.1 Mizuhopecten yessoensis
ATGCACATGTGGTGTCCGTAGCTACATATGTAGTATGTTAATAGATACACGTGTGATATATCCGTAGCTACACATGTAGTATGTCAATAGATACATTTGTGGTATATCCGTAGCTACACATGTAGTATGTCAATAGATACACGTGTGGTATATCCGTAGCTACACATGTAGTATGTCAATANATGTTTATAGATGCAAATGTGGTGTCTGTAGCTACACATGTAGTATGTCAATAGATACACATGTGGTGTCTGTAGCTACATATGTAGTATGTCAATAGATACACATGTGGTGTATGTAGCTACACATGTAGTATGTCAATAGATACACATGTGGTGTCTGTAGCTACATATGTAGTATGTCAATAGATACACGTGTGGTGTCTGTAGCTACACATGTAGTATGTCAATAGATACACTTGTGGTATATATATTCATAGCTACATATGTAGTATGTTTATAGATGCACATGTGGTGTCCGTAGCTACACATGTAGTATGTCAATAGATACACGT
>NW_018463632.1:0-514 GCF_002113885.1 Mizuhopecten yessoensis
AACTAACTATATAGAAATAACCAACCATATTGTAACTAACTATATTGAAATAACCCACCATATTGTAACTAACTATATAGAAATAACCAACCATATTGTAAATAACTATATAGCAATAACCAACCATATCGTAACTTCCTATATAGAAATAACCCACCATATTGTAACTAGCTATATAGAAATAACCCACCATATTGTAACTATCAATATAGAAATAACTAACCATATTGTAACTGACTATATAGAAATAACCCACCATATTGTAACTAGCTATATAGAAATAACCAACCATATCGTAACTTCCTATATAGAAATAACCAACGATATTGTAACTAACTATATTGAAATAACCCACCATATTGTAACTACCGCTCTATAGTAATAAACACCCATATTGTACATAACTATATAGAAATAAACAACCATATTGTAACTAACTATATAGAAATAACCAACGATATTGTAACTATAACTATATAGAAATAAACAACCATATTGTCACTAACTATATAGA
>NW_018463633.1:0-514 GCF_002113885.1 Mizuhopecten yessoensis
AGAGGTAGTGAAGTTTGAAGACTAGCAGGCAAATAAAAGGTCCCAAAGGTACTACACCTAACTTTGTGGAATGCTTTCAACTTTGATATTGTTTTGCTCTTTGCGTAATGTGCGCAGGCCTTTGGCCTCTGAACTTGGCAGATTACCTGTCTGCCCTTGATATCAGGTAAACTCTCGTTAGCGTCTGCACATTATCTTTACTATCCTCACATTTATAGATTGGAGCTCAATCATTGCAGAATCAAGAATGTGTACCACACAACTCTCCAACACTCTGTGATAGCTATATGGATTATTACAAGCAGTACGTATATAGAAGCGCAAGCATCCTTGGCAGATTACATCCCATCCTGACACCATAAGAAAAGCATTACTGTATCAGCAGCTTATCACTGTAGAACCATTCACCACTGNATGCCCATATATATATGTGATTTTGTATATATATATACATATATATATATGATATTCTGCATCCCACATATAAGTCAATAGCACATGTTAATTGGCTTAC
>NW_018463634.1:0-514 GCF_002113885.1 Mizuhopecten yessoensis
TAACACAAAGAAGCAGAGGATGCACACAAGGAAATACAGAGAAATGCAATAGAGCATCGTAAAGCACAGATAACACAAAGAAGCAAAGCTTGAACACAAGGAAATACAGAGAAATACAATGGAACATCGTAAACCACAGATAACACAAAAAAACAGAGCTTGAACACAAGGAAATACAGAGAAATACAATGGAACATCGTAAAGCACGGGATAACACAGAGAAGCAGAGGATGCACACAAGGAAATACAGATAAATACAATGGAGCATCGTAAAGCACGGGATAACACAAAGAAACAGAGGGTGAACACAAGGAATTACAGTTAAATACATTGGAACGGATAACACAAAGAAGCAGAGGATGAACACAAGGAAATACAGAGAAATACAATAGAGAATCGTAAACCACAGGATTACACAAAGAAACAGAAGATGAACACAAGGAAATACAGAGAAATACATTGGAACATAGTTAAGCACGGGGAAACACAAAGAAGCAGAGGATGAACACAAGGA
>NW_018463635.1:0-514 GCF_002113885.1 Mizuhopecten yessoensis
AAATGATTGCTGATGTTACTACTGAGGATGTATCAATTAGAACAACATAAACTTATAGATGATTGCTGATGTTACTACTGAGGATGTATCAATTAGATCAATATAAACTTATAAATGAGCGCTGATGTTACTTCTGAGGATGTATAATTTAGAACAACATAAGCTTATAAATGATTGCAGATGTTACTACTGAGGATATATCAATTCGAATAATATACACTTATAAATGAGTGCGGATGTTACTACTGAGGATATATAAATTAGATCAATATAAACTTATAAATGATTGCAGATGTTACTACTGAGGATGTATCAATTAGATCAATATAAACTTATAAATGATTGCTGATGTTACTATTGAGGATGTATCAATTAGAGCAATATATACTTATAAATGATTGCTGATGTTACTACTGAGGATGTATAAATTAGAACAAAATAAACTTATAAATGAGCGCTGATGTTACTTCTGAGGATGTATAATTTAGAACAACATAAACTTATCAATGAGTGC
>NW_018463636.1:0-514 GCF_002113885.1 Mizuhopecten yessoensis
ATTGAGATTGAGAGATGGTCTGGTGTACAACTACCAATTGAGACTAAGAGATGGTCTGCTGTACACCTACCAATTGAGACTGAGAAATGGTCTGGTGTACACCTACCAATGGAGACTGAGAGATGGTCTGGTGTACACCTACCAATGGAAACTGAGAGATGGTCTGGTGTACACCGACCAATGGAGACTGAGAGATGATCTGGTGTACACCTACCAATGGAGACTGAGAGATGGTCTGGTGTACACCTACCAATGGAGACTGAGAGATGGTCTGGTGTACACCTACCAATGGAGACTGAGAGATGGTCTGGTGTACACCTACCAATGGAGACTGAGAGATGGTCTGGTGTACACCTACCAATGGAAACTGAGAGATGGTCTGGTGTACACCGACCAATGGAGACTGAGAGATGATCTGGTGTACACCTACCAATGGAGACTGAGAGATGGTCCGGTGTACAACTACCAATGGAGACTGAGAGATGGTCTGGTGTACACCTTCCAATGGAGACTG
>NW_018463637.1:0-514 GCF_002113885.1 Mizuhopecten yessoensis
TTCTGTAGTGTGTTAGCGTCACATTTATCTATAGTGTATTATAGTGCTGTAGTGTGTTATCGTCACATTTATATATAGTGTCTTATAGTACTGTAGTGTGTTAGCGTCACATTTATATATAGTGCATTATAGTACTGTAGTGTGTTAGCGTCACATTTATATATAGTGCATTATGGTACTGTAGTGGGTTAGCGTCACATTTATCTATAGTGTCTTATAGTACTGTAGTGTGTTAGCGTCACATTTATATATAGTGCATTATAGTACTGTAGTGTGTTAGCGTCACATTTATATCTAGTGTATTATAGTCCTGTAGTGTGTTAGCGTCACATTTATATCTAGTGTATTATAGTACTGTAGTGTGTTAGCGTCACATTTATCTATAGTGTATTATGGTACTGTAGTATGTTAGCGTCACATTTATCTATAGTGCATTATAGTACTGTAGTGTGTTAGCGTCACATTTATATATAGTGCATTATGGTACTGTAGTGTGTTAGCGTCACATTTATCT
>NW_018463638.1:0-514 GCF_002113885.1 Mizuhopecten yessoensis
ATTAAGCTCGCTAGTATCTTTGTCTGAGTTTTAACACAGATGAACCTAGTTTAATATGTTGATGGGCATGTATCGGAGAGAGTTTACTTTGTGTTTCTATAATTATACAGTGGTTTATGCGAAAGGAAGGAATAAGTGATTGGTTAGTTTGATTTTCAGCCATGAGGCCCTCCAAGGGATAACTGTTGTGAAGGCCCACAGCGAATTTTCGGGGTCATCAAGATACGTGCGCTATTAGATTTACATAATTTATAATATTACCGGGTTCATTAAAATGATTTGATTATATTGCTGAATTAAACGATTATTTTTGGTTTTACATGCAAGATTTAAATTAGTACTAATATGAATACCCGGCCTCCTCTGTTCCGGCAATATATAAAAAAAATCAGAAAGGTTTGTCCCATGGTTGAGGCAGGGATGTGCACACATCCCTGGTTGAGGGAAGGTGTTTAGCCCCATACATATAAATATATATTTATAAATATCTACTTTATGTTTATGCCTATTATCA
>NW_018463639.1:0-514 GCF_002113885.1 Mizuhopecten yessoensis
TTTATGTCAGTATACGGCAGTTACAGACTTGCATTAGTCATTTAATTTTCTCCTCATGACGTACAGCTTTCCTCTTTATACGGCATTGGTAAATGGTTTAAATTTCAGGAATACCATAAAAAACTAATCTATGTGTGTCATTTGTAAATAGTTACGGTATTGTAAACTACATTATTTAATTAATTCAAAATCTAGAATGTAACGCAATATTCAATAATTTTAAATAGTATGGATTCATCAGGAGTATGAAGAAAAGACATCCTCATAAATTTATTTTGTAAATATCTTATAACTCTTCAATCGTTTCAAACATTTGCAATAATTAATTAATTTACAAAAAAAACATGAATCACATGTACTGTTACGGGGAATAAATGAACATTGTCATTTAAGTAAAATAAAACAAATATATCAATATTTACATTTGTCTGTCTAGATAACAGTACCAACTCAAACTCAACTGACACTAAGTTTCGAATAAGACCAACCACTTAATAGAGGCTATGGTAGTCTT
>NW_018463640.1:0-514 GCF_002113885.1 Mizuhopecten yessoensis
GTGTGTATTTGTACATTTGTTCTAGATATACCGGATCGTAATGTTGAATTTACCTCTCATTTAAATGTAACTGTTGTGCTATGGCAAACTATTCTATGAGTGACTTTACTATCTCCGCCATTGTCCAGCACTATCGAAATGTAATGGACAGCGGCACGCCTCCTGTCACCCAAAGACAAAAACACATAGATATATATACAGCTGTTTTGTTTTATACAAAGGTACGTATTTGTAATACTATAAAATTAGCTGTAAAGCTGTGAGTTCGTGTCATTGATTTGATTCGACTTTGATTTACATAGCGGGTGTTATCGATGAAAAAGAAGACGCTTACCTTTCGCGACACATATTCTTGTTCTTCTTGTAGTTTTCAGTGGTTTCCATGTACATTTTACGTTTGTTCATATTCTGCCCGATTTTTTATCGATTTTTTTATTNCTATTTTGTTTTTGCTGGTCAGATAACACAGTGATACGACTATTGCTATTGTTGTTGTTTAAAAAGCTACGTATTT
>NW_018463641.1:0-305 GCF_002113885.1 Mizuhopecten yessoensis
TGAAATCATATGTTAAAATGAGTGAGTTTGTCATTTCTCATATTTGCTAGTACAGTACTTAATATGAAAGAAATAGAATCGATCATTACAATATGAGAAAGATCTGTTTAGTTCTTCTTTTAATCCATTTTGTTATTATGATCAGTCTCAAAATATAACATGCACAACGAGGGATCAAGGGGAACCTACATTTAAAATTTGAGAAAGATCCCTCCCGTACTTCCCGAGAAATAGCGATAACAAACTTTCACTATCAAAATCCAAGATGGCTGCCTGTCGGCCATGTTGTTTATCCGATCAGTCTC
>NW_018463641.1:448-514 GCF_002113885.1 Mizuhopecten yessoensis
TGCCTTGCACAGCTAAGGACCAAGGGAAACCTACATATTAAGTTTGAGAAAGATCCCTATGATACT
>NW_018463642.1:0-514 GCF_002113885.1 Mizuhopecten yessoensis
TAATTTTTATGGAAAGTGGGCTCAGGGTAGTTCAAATAAATCTTTTTCTTGATTTTCTTCTCAGGGAAATTTTCTTGCATCAGTAGCAAAACACTGAAAAATAGGGGATTTTCCGTGGTCAACTGTGTAGTCAAATGTGGAGACTTAAGGAGACCTTTTAAAAATTTAAAATGCTTCATGAATGTTCTTTATCGTGTTCTATTTTCAACTTTGAATCTCAAACGGTTTTCTGTACGACTTTGAAAATTGACATCAGGTCCAGATGCTGAGAGAGAAAAAGGTAATGGCTGCCGATAGTACCCTTTTTATACTCTTCATTTTCCTACTAAAATCGTTGTTTTCACACTAATTCGATAATATATCCTTAAAATATTTATACTACTGGAGGGCATAAACATAAATTACTCACCTTTCACGATCCTTGAACACCGTTATAACTTAATCAAAAACACCAACAAATCGGCGATAATCTCTTCATGACATAACGGTAAACAAGCCGAATTCCGGTCACGTG
>NW_018463643.1:0-514 GCF_002113885.1 Mizuhopecten yessoensis
ATAACCAGAGTAACAATATCAACAGCATCATAACCCGAGTAACAAAATCAACGGCATCATAACCCGAGTAACAATATCAACGTCATCATAACCCGAGTAACAATATCAACGTCATCATAACCCGAGCAACAATATCAACAGCATCATAACCTGAGTAACAATATCAACAGCATCATAATGCGAGTATCAATATCAACAGAATCATAACCCGAGTAACGATATCAACAGCATCTTAACCCGAGTATCAATATCAACAGCATCATAACCAGAGTAACAATATCAACAGCATCATAACCAGAGTAACAATATCAACAGCATCATAACCCGAGCAACAAAATCAACGGCATCATAACCCGAGTAACAATATCAACGTCATCATAACCCGAGTAACAATATCAACAGCATCATAACCCGAGTAACGATATCAACGGCATCATAACCCGAGTATCATTATCAACAGCATCATAATCAGAGTAATGATATCAACAGTATCATAACCTGAGTATCAATATCA
>NW_018463644.1:0-514 GCF_002113885.1 Mizuhopecten yessoensis
TGTGCATGTGTGTTGAGTGGATGTGTGTTGAGTGGACGTGTGTTGTGTGTGTGTTGAGTGGACATGTGTTGTGTGGACGTGTGTTGAGTGGACGTGTTGAGTGGATGTGTGTTGTGTGTGTGTTGAGTGGATGTGTGTTGAGTGGATGTGTGTTGTTTGTGTGTTGAGTGGATGTGTGTTAAGTGGATGTGTGTTGTGTGGACGTGTGTTGAGTGGACGTGTGTTGAGTGGACATGTGTTATGCGTGTGTTGAGTGGACGTGTGTTGAGTGGACGTGTGTTGAGTGGATGTGTGTTGTTTGTGTGTTGAGTGGACATGTGTTGAGTGGATGTGTGTTGTGTGTGTTTTTGAGTGGACGTGTGTTGAGTTGACATGTGTTGTGTGGACGTGTGTTGAATGGACGTGTGTTGAGTGGATGTGTGTTGTGTGTGTGTTGAGNTGTGTGTTGAGTGGACGTGTGTTGAGTGGATGTGTGTTGAGTGGACATGTGTTGAGTGGATGTGTGTTTTGTGTG
>NW_018463645.1:0-514 GCF_002113885.1 Mizuhopecten yessoensis
TATGATAATGGACTGTAAACATGTACGTTTACTGTGTTTATGATATTGGATTGTAAACATGTACGTTTACTGTGTTTATGATAATGGACTACAAACGTGTACACTTAATGTGTTTATGATAATGGACTGTAAACATGTACGATTACAGTATGTCAATACTGATTTGCTTACTGTGTTTATGATAATGGACTGTAAACATGTAAGTTTACTGTGTTTATGATAATGGACTGTAAACTTGTACGATTACTGTGTTTATAATAATGGACTGTAAACATGTACACTTACTGTGCTTATGATAATGGACTGTAAACATGTACACTGACTGTGTTTATGATAATGGACTGTAAACATGTACGTTTACTGTGTTTATGATAATGGTCTGTAAACGTGTACACTTCCTGTGTTTATGATAATGGACTGTAAACATGAACGTTTACTGTGTTTATGATAATGGACTGTAAACGTGTATACTTACTGTGTTTATGATAATGGACTGTAAACATGGACGTTTACT
>NW_018463646.1:0-514 GCF_002113885.1 Mizuhopecten yessoensis
GCCTCGCTCAGGCAGGCTTTTCTAGGGACGTGTCAGATCGCATCGTTCGATCAATTAGGGCTTCCGCATCTGCCGTCTACCAGTCACGATGGAAGATTTACTGTGATTGGTGTGTCGGCAGGAAGGTTGATCCGATCAAGGCTACTGTCCAGGTGATTGCGGACTTCCTTCTTTTGCTGTTTAGGGACCGCAATCTTGCCCCTGGCACTATCGCTGGTTATCGCACGGCCATTTCTAATGTTCTCTCTGTTCATGGTAGGTCGGAGGTAGGCTCGTCCTCCTCTCTTTCTGCCTTGATTAGGGGGTTTGGGTTGGACAGGCCTATGGTCCGGCAGTTGGCTCCGCAGTGGAATTTGCCACTGGTGCTCGAATCGCTGATGCGGGCACCTTATGAGCCTTTAGCGTCTGCCTCCTTGAAGTTTGTTACCTACAAGGTGGTAATCCTCATTGCCCTGGCCTCAGGTCGAATGAGGAGTGAGATTCATGCCTTGTCTTCTCACCCCTCTTGCCTCCG
>NW_018463647.1:0-514 GCF_002113885.1 Mizuhopecten yessoensis
TTTTGAAGTGTTCAGGAGAAAAGTTCTTTCTGTTGACAAAATGTATAAAATATTTATTAATTTTGGGCATCTTGGATTTCAAATCAGCTCAAAGGGTGAACAAGAGTCCCAGGGGCCTTCACTCATTCACCCCTGAAATTTTGTAATGTACTATTCTAATCTTTGAATTGGAAGAGCTCAAATGTGTCTTCAGGGGTGAATGAGTTAATCAAGATGCTCACCAGTTACCTGGCCCCTTGGACATGGTCCCCATTTTCGACACCATGGTCTTCAATTACAGAATTTTCAAATTCATCTTTAAAACATAGTATTTTCAGATACAAATACAAACCCCTGGAAATGAAAGATCCGATTCCCCTGAGGACAAGTTTTCAAGATACCCTCAAGTTTTTCTTTTTCAACCTTTCAAAGATCAAACTCTTCACCTTTGAAATGTATTTGTCTTCAAATGTTTGTTTACACTTCATATTTTGTTCCTAATTGTAAATGAAATGTTTGAAGTAGACACTGAAGA
>NW_018463648.1:0-514 GCF_002113885.1 Mizuhopecten yessoensis
GTAAAAAAAACAACAACCCTAAAACCATAGTAAGTATTTTAAACCATCAAAAAGGGTAAGAAATAATGAAAAACGTATCACAATTGAAAATGTTTAATTACATTTTAAAATTTGTATATATATATATGTAAATATATCAAGTGTAAGTATTTCTAACTTTAAAAATAGGGAAAAAAACAACAACCCTAAAACCATAGTAAGTATTTTAAACCATCAAAAAGGGTAAGAAATAATGAAAAACGTATCACAATTGAAAATGTTTAATTACCTTTTAAAATTTGTATATATATAAATCTTTAATTACATTTTAAAATTTGTATATATATATGTAAATATATCAAGTGTAAGTATTTCAAACTTTAAAAATAGGGAAAAAAACAACAACCCTAAAACCATAGTAAGTATTTTAAACTTTAAAAAAGGGTTAAACCCCCAGCAAAATAGTGTTTCAAACTGTTATTCTCTATTTTTGCTAAGATCTTTATCAGGAAAATGTCTGCTATTCTTTTACAAA
>NW_018463649.1:0-514 GCF_002113885.1 Mizuhopecten yessoensis
TTATGACTTTTAATATTTCATCTTTGTCAATATCTTTGTCTAATTCATCGTAGATGGCCTCGTCGATATTTGGTTCGCTGTCATCTACATCACTATTATTACTCATTGTTAGATTTTTTAAAAAAAGTATAAAAAAAAAAATTCGTTTGATTAACTTGAATTTTCCCATTGGCTTGATTTGCTTTTAAATAGTTTGTGGAACTTCTTGGGGTTCGATTTTTTAACATTTCCAGCATGTCACCTTCGTGTCGTTTGTATTGACGTTTCAAAATATCTTTTCCTTAAATAAAAATGTCATTGATTATTAAGTCCTCACTGCAACTTTTGTTGTTTTTTAGATTGTTTATGACTTTTAATATTTCATCTTTGTCAATATCTTTGTCTAATTCATCGTAGATGGCCTCGTCGATATTAGGTTCGCTGTCATCAACATCACTATTAAAAAAAATAGCAGATATTTGGGATGATAAAAAGAAGGAATTTAAAGGGAATGATATTATATTTGCAAAACTTA
>NW_018463650.1:0-514 GCF_002113885.1 Mizuhopecten yessoensis
GTCTATTCCAGGCACTGATGTAAATATTGCTTGGTTCTCCAAATGCAGGTCTTTGTCAGGATCTGATGTACATACTGCTTTGTTCTCCTGATGCAGGTATATGTCAGGCACTGATGTAAATACGGATTGGTTCTCCTGATGCATGTATATATCAGGCTCTGATGTAAATCCTGCATGGTTCTCCTGATGCAGGTCTATGTCAGGATCTGATGTACATACTGCTTTGTTCTCCCGATGCAGTTCTATGTCAGGGTCTGATGTAAATACTACATCTTTCTCCTGATGCAGGGCTATTCCAGGCACTGATGTAAATACTGTATGGTTTTCCTAATGCAGGTATATATCAGGCTCTGATGTAAATACAAATACTGATTGGTTCTCCTGATGCAGGTATATATCAGGCTCTGATATAAATATTGCTTGGTTCTCCTTATCCAGGTCTATGTCAGGCTCTGATGTAAATACTACATTTTTCTCCTGATGCAGGTCTATGCCAGGCTCTGATGTAAATACT
>NW_018463651.1:0-514 GCF_002113885.1 Mizuhopecten yessoensis
GTAGGCACGCATCCGTTACAGAATGTTATGAATTGGGAAACCTACAAGGAGGTTAAAATGATTGGAAGGTGATGGTTTGGTGCCGCAGATGGTCAGTTTGAGACCCAGACACCATACGATATCATACATTATTCATTCAAAATTTGCATTTTTCATCTTACGTATGTAAATGAGCATTTGTGTTGTATTTGTTAAGGTTGCGTATCTTCAAAATTGCAACTCGTGCATATTTGTTTAAATGAAAATGTATCGATTCCAATCAATGCTTCTAATGAATTTTTCATTGAATTGAGCAGACGTGTTCCACATGATTACTCTTGATTGACATGGCAAACGGAAGCAATGGAATTGGCATATTGTTCTATATTTTGCCATCATATCCTGTAGTATTATTACGCTGATATATTATTTACATAAGTTAGGTGGTTGCACAATCATAGGTGATGTTGGAATGCAATATCGGTAATTTGGTAAACATGAAATGCTGTTTATAGTATTAAGGAGTGACATAAAC
>NW_018463652.1:0-514 GCF_002113885.1 Mizuhopecten yessoensis
GCATGCTTATACATTAAATCTGTGTATGTTATATATCTTTGTATATCATTGTAAGTCAAAGATGATAAGATAAAAAAAACCAAGAGGCCCAGGGGGCCTGTATCGCTCACCTGGATAATTAAGCAACCATGGGAAATTATTCTTATTACAAACAATCCATCCAATGGTACAGAAGAAGAAGTATTTTAAAGAATTAAATCTCAAATTCCCTTTTTGAGCCCCGCAACTCTTCACCCAAAGGAGCCACACTTACCATTTATACAAAATTAAGACCCCTTTGCACGAGGATATTTCAGGCCAAATACGGATAAAATCCCTCAAATGGTACATGAGAAGGATTTCAAAGATTTCAACCTCAGTTTCCCTTTTGGGCCCCACCGTCAGCACCCAAAGGGGCCACACCCACCGTTTATACAAGATCAAGTCCTTTTTGCCCAAGAATGCTCCGGACCAAATTAGGATAAAAAAACCCATTATCCCTACGGTAGAAGCAGGGTTTTAAAGGTTTTACCTC
>NW_018463653.1:0-163 GCF_002113885.1 Mizuhopecten yessoensis
ATTTTAAGATTTAACATTTGGATAAACGTAAGTGCGCACAGCATAGTTTTTGTTATGTTATAACTGCCATCACATAACAGAGGAGAGCAGATACTTCCATGTTGGTTGGACATTTAACTTTAACGTAATGTTTTGGTATCGGCACTTCGTGTTGTTTCATAAC
>NW_018463653.1:170-514 GCF_002113885.1 Mizuhopecten yessoensis
TATATTGTTATCCATCGTTATAGTGCATATAATGAATTTGAGATTCTATATATTGATAAATACTTAGCCTTTATAAAAAATAGCCCGCAAAACGTATCCAGATACTCGGAAATCTGTTGGTATCCAGGGACAAGAACGTGTATAAGTTTATGAACTTATCTTGCATTGCTTTAAATATTGATATGAAGCCCTGTGTGATTTTTAACATTGGTAAACGTGTCTTACTGAAAAAAGCGACCGCTGTAACTTAAACGTAAAACATCTCATTCTGTTATCTTATTACGGAATGATCGTCTTAAAGGGTTAATATGTGTTATGTCATTGTATCTACCTGGTTGAATAAC
>NW_018463654.1:0-514 GCF_002113885.1 Mizuhopecten yessoensis
TGATCCTCTACCTCGATGCAATATGCACAAAGCAGATTGGGCCCATTCCAACACATGTGCATTGAAAAACTAGCCATAGACAATTTTACTAACCTTGACGACCCTATCAAAACTTTTACTGAAACACTCACTTCTATTGCCCAAAAGACAATTCCAAAATCCGCTCCAAAACCTACGAAGTTCCTTTTATCTGAAGAATCTTTTAAAACACGCAGTAATCGGGCAGCTGCTCTAAGACGCTACTTCAATTGCCCAACTGCTTCAAACTACAGTGAATTTAAAATTTGGCGGGCAAAGGCTCGGCGATCAATTAAAATTGACAAAAGAAACAGCTGGAGAGAATATGTATCCAAGATATCATCAAACACGTCCTCAAAAAAAGTATGGGATATGATTCGGAAAATAAGTGGGAAAAAGAAAAAGGCAACATCCTCCTACCTTATTAATAAAAACAAAATTTTCTCGTCTGTGACTGAAATTGCTGATGCATTTGCAAAAAACATAGCTAAAAACT
>NW_018463655.1:0-514 GCF_002113885.1 Mizuhopecten yessoensis
AGCAAACCAAAATATAACTACATTTATAACTACAAGGATACTAAGGAAGTCATTGACTCATAAGAAGTTCTTGCAGGTAGGGCGTCAGAATTGTACCTACTGCCCCTATGACATGATCCTAAGAGGCGACTAAATCTGGAATCTTATCTTTTCTCTTCTTTCTAAACAACTTTTTCCCCCTAATGTATCCCTTGACGATGCCTCACTTTTGGTCATTAGTTACGCGTTCAACCCTGTGAGGAAGGCTTTGGGTTCTGTGTCCTGGCCGAGAGATACCAGAGTCTGTAAAAATGGTAGTTTCTACTCCTGCTTAATACTCAGCAAGTTAGGAGTGGGATGACTGGTTCACCCATTGTCAGTATAAAAAGTGACCGGGTGGGTCTTTGGCAGTATATTTCAGTGAAGTCGGCATCAGTTCCGCGCTATCACCANTAAACACGAACATACCACAGCCTCCCAAAACACACGTATGCATCTTGCACACAGAGGAGGCTGTCCATAAATGACCATAGCT
>NW_018463656.1:0-514 GCF_002113885.1 Mizuhopecten yessoensis
TCATTATTAGTCAAGCTGTCTCACAATCCAGCCACCATTAGTCCAATTGTACCACATTCCAGCCACCATTAGTCCAATTGTCTTACATTCCAGCCATCATTAGTCCAGTTGTGTCACAATCCAGCCACCATTAGTCCAGTTGTCTCATTCCTTATCCATCATTAGTACAGTTGTGTCACAATTCAGCCACCAATAGTCCAGTTGTCTCACAATCCAGCCACCATTAGTCCAGTTGTCTCACAATCCAGCCACCATTAGTCCAGTTGTCTCACATGACAGCTAACATTAGTACAGTTGTCTTACATTCTAGCCTCCATTAGTCCAGTTGTCTCACATGCCAGCCATCATTAGTCCAGTTGTCTCACACACCAGCCANCGTTGTGTCACAATCCAGCCACCATCAGTCCAGTTTTCTCACATGCCAGCCATCATTAGTCCAGTTGTGTCACAATCAAGTCACCATTAGTCTAGTTGTCTTGCATTCCAGCCACCATTAGTCCAGTTGTCTCACATT
>NW_018463657.1:0-514 GCF_002113885.1 Mizuhopecten yessoensis
GTGTACTTTATAACCCTTAGAGTAACGAACACTCTCTGTGTGTACGTTATACCCTTAGAGTAACGAACACTCTCTGTGTATACTGTATAACCCTTAGAGTAACTAACACTCTCTGTGTGTACTTTACAACCCTTAGAGTAACAAACACTCTCTGTGTGTACTTTATAACTCTTAGAGTAACGAGCACTCTCTGTGTATACTGTATAACCCTTAGAGTAACAAACACTCTCTGTGTGTACTTTATAACCCTTAGAGTAGCCAACACTCTCTGTGTGTTCTTTACAACCCTTAGAGGAACGAACACTCTCTGCGTGTACGTTATACCCTTAGAGTAACGAGCACTCTCTGT
Organism: Mizuhopecten yessoensis; assembly: GCF_002113885.1. Taxonomy (NCBI): domain Eukaryota; kingdom Metazoa; phylum Mollusca; class Bivalvia; order Pectinida; family Pectinidae; genus Mizuhopecten; species Mizuhopecten yessoensis. The sequence goes on from NW_018463657.1 coordinate 350, forward strand.
GTATACTCTATAACCCTTTGAGTAACGAACACTCTCTGTGTATACTCTATAACCCTTAGAGCAGCGAACACACCCTGTGTATACTCTATAACCCTTAGAGTAACTAACACTCTCTGTGTCTACTTTATAACCCTTAGAGTAACGAACACTCTCTGTGTATACTTT
>NW_018463658.1:0-514 GCF_002113885.1 Mizuhopecten yessoensis
TATAAGTCAATATCATTCATTTGAACAAACTTTGTAGCCTTTTCTTTCAGCATGCTACAGGCCAAAAATCAGTTCCCTGTGCCTATTAGTTATTGAGAAAAAGTTGTTTGAAGATTTTAAGAAATTTGACCCCTGTCACCTTGAAAGTGGGTCCAGGTCATTCATTTGAACAAATTTGGTAGCCCTCTATCCCAGCATGCTACAGGCCCAATATCAGTACCAGGGGCTTTTGGTTATTGAGAAGATGTTGTTTGAAGATTTTAACAAATTTCACCCCTGTGACCTTGAAAGTCGGTCAAGGTTTTTCATTTGAACAAACTTTATAGCCTTTTATCCCAGCATGCTACAGAACCAATATCAGTACCAGGGGTGTATTGGTTATTGAGAAAAAGTTGTTTGAAGATTTTAACAAATTTGACNGACCTTGAAAGTCGGTCAAGGTAATTCATTTGAACAAATTTTATAGCCTTTTATCCCAGCATGATACAGGCCCAATATCAGTACCCTGGGCCTT
>NW_018463659.1:0-514 GCF_002113885.1 Mizuhopecten yessoensis
ACGACACATTCTTGGCCATCTGTTTTATGTTATTAACAACTAGGGTAGTGACGACACATTCTTGGCCATCTTTTTTTATGTTGAAAAGATCAAGGTTAGTGACAACGACACATTCTTGGCCATCTTTTTTATGTTGATAATAACTAGGGTAGTGACAACGACTCATTCTTGGCCGTCTTTTTTATGTTTATAATAAATAGGGTAGTGACAACGACACTTTCTTGGCCGGTTTTTTTATATTCATCAGAACTAGGATAGTATCAACGACACAATCTAGGTCATCTTTTTATGTTGATAAGAACTAGGGTAGTGACAACGACACATTCTTGGCCGTCTATTTTATGTTTATAANGAACTAGGGTAGTGACAACGACACACTCTTGGCCGTCTTTTTTATGTTTATAATAACTAGGGTAGTGACACCGACACATTATTGGCACTCTTTATTTATGTTTATAAAAACTAGGGAAGTGACAACGACACTTTCTTGGGCGTTTTTAATTTATGTTGATCA
>NW_018463660.1:0-514 GCF_002113885.1 Mizuhopecten yessoensis
GTGTATGGGTTACTTAGTGCATCAGTATTATACACCACGATTATTTTACATGTAAGTTTGGCCTAATGCTTACTTAGTATGTTAATATTACACACCACGATTATTGTACATGTAAGTTTGGTGTATGGGTTACTTAGTGCATTTGTATTGTCCACCACGATTGTTGTACATGTAAGTTTAGTGTATGTTTTACTTAGTGCATCTGTATTATACACCTCGATTATTGTACATGTAAGTTTGGTGTATGGGTAACTTAGTGCATTAGTATTATACACCACGGTTGTTGTACATGTAAGTTTGGTCTATAGCTTACTTAGTGCATCAGTATTTTACACCACGATTATTGTACATGTACGTTTGGTGTATTGGTTACTTAGTGCATCAGTATTATACACCACGATTTTTGTACTTGTAAGTTTAGTGTATGGCTTACCTAGTGCATCAGTATTATTCACCACGAATATTGTATATGTACGTTTGGTGTATTGGTTACTTAGTGCATCAGTATTATACA
>NW_018463661.1:0-514 GCF_002113885.1 Mizuhopecten yessoensis
ATGTCACCATCGTATTTCTTGTATAATATTAAAATCAATCAAGAGACCACCACTATTCATTAGCGTTTACAGTTTTTGTCTAACAGCCTTTTTCTCAAACTCTATTATCTATTAGGGTTGCGTCCATCCTCGATACTCCATACTATCATACAATATTACGGAATGACCACGAATGCAACTATAATGGCGGTCTGTCATTCTATTCCGTACCACACTTTTAATGACAACTTTACACACAGGAACTTTACATTTCCCGTAGGACATCATCACGTTATTCTCTTCATTTATTATGATAGTAATAGTACCTGTACCACACGTTTTGCCGAAATATTTGAATTAGCTGGTTACCGATAATATTTCGATCCTTTCGGCAGGAATTATTCACAGCTTATAATGGTTTAAATTGTTTTGTGAGCTTTAGGTACTGTATTTCTTTCTTAATTACCTGCAGATTCTGTGATGGTGTTTAAGATATTTATTATGATATATTGTCTGTTAACAATTTTCAAATTTG
>NW_018463662.1:0-514 GCF_002113885.1 Mizuhopecten yessoensis
CCCCCCCCCCCCCCCCCCCCCCCCCACACACACACACACCCACACACCCACTTTTTGCTTCCTTGGGGGAAATAACAACGAGCTGATTTTTCCTCAATTTATTTATTTTTTATTGATTTTTAGGGAGGGGCAAACTATTAGCATGCAGATTTTCCTTTGATACTGATTTTTAAGGAGGGGGGACTACTGGCTGGTTGGTTCTCTACCCCCTTGGCATTGATTTGCGGGGGGATGGGGGAGGGAGCAGGAGGGTTATTTGCAGGCAGATTCTTTCCACCACAGAATTGATTTTAAAAGTGTGGGGGGGGGGGACTTTTAGCTGCCTGATTCTTCCCTCTCTGTATTAATAACTTGGGCAAAATGTTTGGCTAGCTGAGTCTTCTCCCTTTCTGTATTAGTAACCAGGGGGTGGGGGGACTATTGGCTAGGTGTTTCTCTCCCCCTATGCATTAAGTAACTAAGGGGGAAACTATTGGCTGGCTGATTCTTTCTCCCTGAGTATTATTATCTAGGG
>NW_018463663.1:0-514 GCF_002113885.1 Mizuhopecten yessoensis
AACGATGTATCTAGTTCACAAAACTCCATTCAGTGATTGAGTCTACTACAACACGACACAAACTGTATGTGTAACGACTACAGGTCAGTAACACCACACACTGCTCCGTGTGCGACGATCTTATGTCTACATTAAAACACATTCAGTGTGTAACGACATGGTTTCTGGAATACCATACACCACTCACACTGTAGATAGAGACCTACATTGTAGTTTTTATTAGTACATCAACTAATACGCTACCCCGTGAATGACATCGATGTCTACAATTAAATGACGGCAATATTATTGGCATACAACAATACACCATTACAGTATAAGTAAGCAGTAAACAACAGCGAACAAACGTGTAGACAAAATGTGTAGCACAATGTCCCCAATCAATGATGGACGAGATATGTCTAAACACAACCTTCAGTGAGTGATGCTATATTTGTTATATAGAATACCCAATAAAATGACAAGGGCAAAACTTATAACATACCACAGTACGCCACCTTAGTAAGGACCAACA
>NW_018463664.1:0-514 GCF_002113885.1 Mizuhopecten yessoensis
CTTTCAGTGAAACTAACTTAAACGCAAAAACTTGATGTTGACGAAGCCGCCGCCGGAAAAGCAACACCTTAGTTTTGCTTCTGCTACTTTGTGGCGTTGAGACAGAAATAAGGATTTCATCATTAAGATGCACGAAAGATCCAAGATTTCAACATTAAGTGTCATTAAAGATTGAGGATTTCGACATTAGGTGTCATTACACAGCGAGGATTTCAACAACTTCAGTGTACAAATATATAGGGTTATCATTTACATGGTTATCCATTACATACATTGCATAAAACAAGCTTTGAGATCATTTCACCACTATACTATATACAAGGAATTATACGTATACCTGAAATTTTACCACTATACTATATACAAGGAATTATACGTATACCTGTACATTTCACCATTATACTATATACAAGGAATTATACGTATACCTGTACATTTTACCACTATATTATATACAAGGAATTATACGTATACCTGTACATTTCACCACTATACTAAATACAAGGAAGATTAT
>NW_018463665.1:0-514 GCF_002113885.1 Mizuhopecten yessoensis
AACCAAAAACATTTTTTAAGCTTAGAGGTATTTGGAACTGAAAATTAGTTATAGGGTTATTGATGAACATATTTCTTTTACTCAAACGTGTAATATTTTTATTTTTGTTGAGTAAAAATATGCTTTTACTGATGTGGAAATCATCCTACATTTGGTTAAGAATGTTAATTTAAAATTGCCCATCATGCTGGGAAACAGATTAAAGAATATACACAGAAGTATCTAAGATGCTAAACTTCATAGGGAGAAAATTCATTAGAGACTTTCCTTGTGTATTAATTCTTTCTGTAGTGTTATAAATGATTTCTTCATGTGGCCTGTAACATGATGTACTAGTGTGTCTGATAAAAGGAATTTAAACTTGATATGTTATATTTTAGCTGTAAACGACACCTGCTGCCTCATACCAAACTGGTGTTGACCCTCCTTGTACAGGAACTGGTGTGGAGCCACACAACACCTAACTACGGACAGGCTCGGCCGTACAGGTAACACATCACACTTAACTACAGAC
>NW_018463666.1:0-514 GCF_002113885.1 Mizuhopecten yessoensis
TAAATGGCAGATGTTGAAGCGTTGCAATCCATAAATATACCTTAATTTGGAAAATATCATGATACAGTAATTGTGATATTTGTTTGGGTCACACTAGAGATCTGGTCACACCATGGCTTATTTCGGAGGTTGTTATATGTGTTGACCACATACTCACGTGCAGAAACTATCTTGAAAATATTTGACATTAGGTAGTGTCACTATTATTCTTGTCGAAAGATCAAGTCCCATCTAGTCTAAATTGTCATCTTGAGTCTATGATGGCATGAGTGTTAACTCTGTATCCCTTTTTAGGTATGATAAAACTTAAGAGTTATAACTTAGATGTTTGTGATTTTGTTCAATATAGGACCACGACCCCAGTATCTAGTAAACTCATCATTTTGACATGTTCCCAAATAAGTGCACGTGTGTGTTAAATACTCTTATTGATCATTGGAATATGACTGCACACCACTTAATGTGTTTGTTATAATGCATACATGCTCAAAAATATTTTGGCAACATTTTTTTT
>NW_018463667.1:0-514 GCF_002113885.1 Mizuhopecten yessoensis
AAACAGATATACAGAAGATTCGTGGGTCCATTTTGTAAATATCATAATTTAGTATCAACTAATGTTCAAAATTCCAAAATATCAATATCTTGTCGAAAAGGACCTACTTAATATTCTGGAAATAACAAACTCAAACACGATTTTATAAAGCGATTTTGTTTCAAAAACATATATGCTAAATTACGTCCTTCTATAAGAGAAGTCCCTATCGGTCGCACTCAGAACACCTATGGGACATGGCAATATGTATTGAACTGGACTGTATTGATTGCCAGCGTCCGTCTATAATTAAGACGTCCCTGGTTTAAATCCCGGTCTATCCGTATGTGTTTCCTCTCCTGTTACGTAAACATAAAAAAATATCATGGATGTTCCGCGAAATGCGCTCGGTACCTTAGGTTTATTCCATATATTTCAACATCAAAAGCTGTTTAAGATAATTTCTGATTCATTGCGTCGTTTAACTCATACAGTGCAGATCATGGGACATTTGGTTATTGAGAAGAAGTCGTTT
>NW_018463668.1:0-514 GCF_002113885.1 Mizuhopecten yessoensis
GTGTTCTTTGTTGGTGGTGACATCGACCCAATTTGTGGGGAAATATCAACTGTTCAAATTCTAGTAGAACATATTTCATTGGATTATAAAACAATTCCAATGCTACAGAAGTTTTTTTTAAGGCAAAAAAGCAAACAAATATTTTAGATCAATTTCAAACAAATTACTTCTCCCTACGATAGCTACCCTGGCATTGAGCATGGGCGTGTACTTTAAAACACACTGTTATTTATTAAATTTGAGGGTCTTTTTGATATATATCTTCTAATGTAAATGGTAAAATAATATTTTATTTAAACAATCTCAAATTGATCACAGGAAAATTGGCTAGATTCTGTTTAAGATAATGCTTTAAGGTTACCTGGGGCCCGTTCTGCAGACGACAGCTCGCTAGCTAGTTTCATTTTGAAAAATGAGGCTATTTGGAAATTCTATATTTAGCATCACCGAAGACGGACAACGGCGATGGTTTGTTATGGGAACGATTGTATGCCTCCATCAAAACCGATGGATT
>NW_018463669.1:0-514 GCF_002113885.1 Mizuhopecten yessoensis
TGATGGCATTAACATGTTCTAACTGACGGCCTTTACATGTTCTAAATGACGACTTCCAAATGTTTCTAATAATGGCCTTTACATGTTCTCAATAATAGCATTAACTTTTTTTTATGACGGCCTTGACATGTTCTTAATGATTGTCTTTACATTTCTAAATGACGGCCTTTACATGTTCCTAATGATGACCTTTACATGTTCGTGGTGATGGCCTGTACATATTCTTAATGATGGCCTTAACATGTTATAAATGACGGCCTTTATATGTTCCTAATGATGGCCTTTACATGTTTGTGATGATGGCCTTTACATGTCTAAATGATGGCCTTAACATGTTCTAACTGACGACCTTCACATGTTCTAACTGACGACCTTAAAATGTTCCTAATGATGGCCTTTACATGTTCTAAATGACGGACTTGACATGTTCTTTATGCTGGCTTTGACATGTCCTTAATGATGGCCATTTCATGTTCTTTATGCTGGCCCTTACATGTTCTTAATGATGACCTTG
>NW_018463670.1:0-514 GCF_002113885.1 Mizuhopecten yessoensis
TACACGTGGTCGCCATTGATTGTGTGTGTGTCAGATAAGTTGAAATGGAATTTGAGCATGCGGCTGTTGAACTTGTGACAAGTATCGGGGAGATCTGCTTGTGTTGATGTGAGAATAGTTGTGTATATATGAAATGTGTTATACATATATGTTTATATATGCATCTGCCATCAATGCAAACAGTATATCTGGTGCTTATTGTACGTGCGCTATATCGTTTTTACTGAACGGCAATATTGCACGGGAATATCATGTATTATATAATAAAGTAAACATAATGTCCGAACACATATCATTTATCATGTGTCAGAACTTGATCACGTCATAACCCGTAGTTGAAGCCTCGACAATTTCTGTGGGGTGCTAAGCAGAAACTGGAAGTAAAATATTATACGGCCGAAATGGATTTTTGCTTCAGTTGTATTGTTTGCCGCATTGGAATTTATATTTATGTTCAACCATAACAAAATAGTCTGACAACAAACGATCTGGTAGAGTCGTATATAAACAAAAG
>NW_018463671.1:0-514 GCF_002113885.1 Mizuhopecten yessoensis
CTCTATGTGCTCTAGGACACGTTCCACTGACTCGTACGAGCATGGATTGACCATACAAGGGTTTCCCACGGCAACCTTTGGGGGGGACTGTGGATGTTTTGACGAGATGAAATTGTATGGGTCTGTATGTAGGAATGATGGTGATTGATTGCTGGTTTATGTTTTCTTTTTGCTGTTTTCTATGATGATGTCAATGTGGTCGTGTGTATGTGTATCGTGTTCCTGTTTCAGATGCTGAAGGCGGGAGTCTATGAAATGATGTTGAAGGGAAATGAATGATTGCTGACACGATTCCACACTGCGCGTGACCGTTTCCAATATGTTGACATTATCATTGGAAAGCCACCGAAATGGTGACAGTTGTGGATTATTTTGGATGGAGGATGAAGCAACAGGAATGATATGAATTATGTTGGTGATGACACTTAATTTTGCTTTTGCGTCGTAGCGAACGCGCCAGTTTCTAGACAAAACCCGATTGTTATCAAAATATGATACAACATCACCATTCTGG
>NW_018463672.1:0-514 GCF_002113885.1 Mizuhopecten yessoensis
CGGATACATAAAATTCTAGATACATATTTTTATTTCGTTTGTTTGTTTTTACATTTTGAAAAATGGCATATCATGTTCGTCCTGGCGATGCCATATTTTTGTTTTGATTAATAAATAAAAAGATAAGAAAAGATACAGACAAAATGTAGTATCCAACGAGGAATTTATTTTTACCGTGGACAATCAGTGATGACAAATGGAAATGTACATACATTCACTTAATTAGTAATATGAAAACAAACATGGAAAAATATCCACATGTTGCAGACAACAAACGCTAGTCGATACACGAAGAGTTCATGAGGATACAGTGTATGCCATATTCGTCTTCAAGAGAGCATTGATAGCTGACAATGAATGTATTCTTCTTTATAAATCCTGAGTGTGTGATATGCCTTAAAACACACCGCAATACACAGCTCGGCATTCTTCACACCAGAACCTCGTTCTATTCGCGCACACCATCGTCTACGTTTCCTTTCTGAAAATAAAGTGGTATCATTGAAAGTATATA
>NW_018463673.1:0-514 GCF_002113885.1 Mizuhopecten yessoensis
ACCATATTAGCGAGTTCTACGACAGGAGTATGAAGATGATGGGCTGAATAATCCACACACAGAAAGGAGCCTGACACGTCTTGTCCAGGGGATCCCTAATTATAAGTGATATAACTCCCTTAAGAAACTCCATATTACAGAGAAAGGAACTTTTAACTACCTTTGTAATGACTGCATGGCCTTACTCTCCGAGGAAGACTTCACGTTGAGGAAAAAGAAACGTGACATTCCTGTCAAAAGCAATTTTTAGAAAGGCTGCCTCTATACATCAAAATTGAGTAACCTAAGGGAATTTCAAACTTCAAGTAAAATGGCAACTGGATAGATTAAAGACACTTAGATCTCATTTTAGAAAAATCATCACCAGGACTTATCAAATGTCAGTCGTACGTAAACCAGCACCACCAAAGGCTTTCTCATATTTAAAAAAAAATCGGTAACCGTTTCAAACCTTAACATAACACTACCTCGGATAGCTTGAAAATATTTATCAAGCTGAATACAAACTACACTG
>NW_018463674.1:0-514 GCF_002113885.1 Mizuhopecten yessoensis
CTAATGGTCCTCTGGTGCTATGGTTACTTTGAGCAACCAACACCTTATGGTCCTGTGGATTGACACCAGCAGTATCCGTACAAACTTATAATTACCTTCAGGAACCAGTAGAATGGAATCCAGAACAGGAAGATATCAGCGAAAAACTCAATGAGGGAGAAAACGGCATAGACCACCCAATACGTCAGCCATTTGGTATCGTCTTCCTTATTGTGACTCTCAATGGCTTTGATTCTGAAATTTAAAAAAAATCACATATTTTTACATCTACATCAATCATGTTCATAGCCTGAGATTACATATTTACATGCAAAACTTCTATATACGATATGTACATGTACTTGTTAATGCAAGTAGATTTAAACTCTTGTTTCCTGTGACTTCCTTAAATACATAGAGGTTCCTCAACGAGTGATGGTTGGTTATTATGTTTTATCTAACCTAAGTTAGTTAATCTTCAAATTGTATTAAGACACAAGGTTTACCGAGTGTCTTTTACAATTTGAAAATTAAC
>NW_018463675.1:0-514 GCF_002113885.1 Mizuhopecten yessoensis
AAAAAAGGATATTAGTGAAATGTTTTGACTTCTCTATAGTAAACCATTAGTTCTCATACCTTACTACACCCACGTGTATTTTGTCTAAAACTGACAAACAATGATTCAAATATCATTCCTTTTTATTTCTTTATTCATCTTTTATTAAAGCAGCCTCCTTCTTCTAACCAGATATATCCTGTCCACTTGCACCATAAAATGTCATACCAGGCAAGACAGTTAATCGATTATATATAAGAACATCACTATACTTATGTCAAGTTATACCAGGCAAGACAGTTAATCGATTATATATAAAAAAAACATCAATATACTTATGTCAAGTTACACAAGTCCTCTTGTTTTCGAAGCATAAACCTTCTTTTATAGCAGCCATTTGTCTATACATCACATATAACAGTTATTTGTACATTCATCTTTCACATATATCCTCTCATTCGACACACGTAACATGTCCTGTTACATTAAACTTTAATTAAAAGAGTGTATCAATGATTCTATAATGGATGAATAA
>NW_018463676.1:0-514 GCF_002113885.1 Mizuhopecten yessoensis
CCATTAACAGAATAACTTCAACTTAATGACAGTGTTCACATATATAGCAGGTACACACGAATTCTTTCTTGGTGCTGTATCTATGCTGATTCTATTTACATTATTTAACGCTGCCAGATAAAGGTACTGTAGTTTACTCAAACAAAAGCTGCGCTCTTTTCAGGCATTGCCTGTTTCATATTATAATCTAATTTCGTGAATACATTTATCTCGAAAATATAATTGAAATATGAGATTTAAACATTTTTGTTTCTCCCTATACATGTAGCATACACAAGTTTGAATTTAACATCTTGGTTAAATAATGAAAATAATCTCGATACACTCCCTTAGCATACTTAGGTGTGACATTTGTGTACAGGTAACACCAAACACCTGGTTGGGGTGGGGGTTGCTAAGGAAATCCGCCATCTTGAATCCAAGATGGCGCCTTAGCAACCCTCTAAACATACGGCCCCCTCTAGACATGACTTCATCATGTGTGTGTATTGCTGTGACGTCATCAATTTTAGTG
>NW_018463677.1:0-514 GCF_002113885.1 Mizuhopecten yessoensis
TATGACACAGTAGTCAGTATGTATGACACAGTAGTCAGTATATATATGACACAGTAGTCAGTATATATGTGTGACAATGTTTTCAGTGTAGATGACCGGTGAAGTGGTTCTAAGAGGCAGATATTATAAGGAACTTGTGAGATAGCAATAGCGGGTGAATTGATTGGCGAATGAATCTCCTCCTGTGTGAGGACACACTTTGTACGAGGGCTGACCCCGGGGACCCAAACCTGACACACCTTTAAATGATTCTCCTCCTGTGTGAGAACACACTATGTACGAGGGCTGACCCAGAAACCCAAGCCTGGCAGACCGTTATATGAATTGCTGCAAAATAAACAAGATAAACATGAGAAAGAAAGGTTTTATTGTTTTGTTTTTGTTAAGAATTGTGATGTTATAACTACAGTGAAACCCTACTTACATGAACTCGAATAACTCGAATACCCCCAATTCCCCGAATAGTTATCTTGGTCCCGACCCTGTTCGTATATATTCTTTGTAAGTTAACCAC
>NW_018463678.1:0-514 GCF_002113885.1 Mizuhopecten yessoensis
CAGGCTTGGTGGATGTTGGCAGCAGATTGAGAAACATTTTCAACATCGTTACCAGAAATGACGATTTCATCCTTTTGGGTAGCAGAGTAGGCAGCTGAAACACCGTCAAGCATGTTAACTCTACGAATAAGTTTTTCACCTAAGAAATTACGAATTTCAACTAATTTACCTTCGTCAGCGATGTTAACGTTAATTGGAAAGTGAGCAGCGACTAATCTCATCTTGTATTCGAAACCCTTGGTAACACCCTTCATAAGGTTTTCAATGTGAGTACAGACAGTACGAATGCAAGCAACTTGCTTACGGTTACCATGGTACATGATAACTCTAAGCTTGTCCTTAGCAACACGCTTGGTTTGGAAGTTGACGTGCTTGAAATCCTTGTAAAGAACACCACGTGGACCCTTAACACGGACCTTACGGGCCTTGATTTCAATGGTAACACCTTCTGGGATGGTAATATCTCTGGTCTGGCAGATTTGCTTCATCTTTCTGTCAAGCCTAATTAAAAAAC
>NW_018463679.1:0-514 GCF_002113885.1 Mizuhopecten yessoensis
GTTTAAACTCCATTCACTTCGTTATCAAAAACAAAACTCAGATTTAAGTGATTTGCCTCATTTTCATTATGTCTTATACTTTATATTGTTTTTACTCTGTTCCTATTATTATTTTTCGATATTAGCCCGTGTAGTGTTCTCATAATACATTGTTGTATTTCCTCTTTAAGTCTAACATCTAAAACAGGTTAATCACATGTATTATTTAAATTTAATTTGTGTTTTTTCTTTTCAATTAAATGGTTGATATGTTATCGGTATCTTTGTTTGAAATGTATTAATTTAAATAATGTGTGCTTGTTGTCACAGTAATAGGCTTGCTCGAGATAACAAAGGAGAGTTTAGTTAGGTATGCAGTTTTTTGCAACATTTTTGAACCGCGAAACAAAACAGATAACAATAACCCAGATGAAACCTACATATGTTGCGACGACACCACGTAAAGGCGACATGCACATTTGACGCAAAAGTCTAGTCACAACTGCAATTATACCCTACGTAAAGCCGCGGCGTG
>NW_018463680.1:0-514 GCF_002113885.1 Mizuhopecten yessoensis
CAGAAGCTAATGAAAAAAATAAAACAACAGGTCAGAGTGACCTACTTTTTGTATTTGACACACAGATTTCCCGAAATTATAAACATGGGGGAAAGATACGAGTCCCCCAAAAAGTGGTCCTAAATCGGATGAAACAAATGAAATAATAAATAGGAAGTACACAACTACATGTTGACAGGTGTTAGCTATCATATCTGTAATGTTTTGCTGAGATAGGCCTTATAGTTTAGGTAGAGGTTCATGGACAATTATTTTGTACATAAAAGGGCCATAACTCCGTAAAATAATGTCAGAATGTTAAAAATACAACCTAAATGCACAACGTCAGGTGATGATTACTATATCCGTAAACATTCATAAGAATAGGCAAGCAGTTTAGGAGGCGGACACACGGACAGACGACTTACCAGCTGATACTAGTATACCCCCTCTATTTCGTTGCGGGGGATGTAATAATGAACATTTAAATCATATAATTTACCATGTATGATACCCAAAATAACAATTATTAAAA
>NW_018463681.1:0-514 GCF_002113885.1 Mizuhopecten yessoensis
GGGCGAAAACTGGTGAAATGGACAAAATCTGGGTCAAATTCGTAACCCGGTGGGTGAAGTTATAAAACCGGGTGAAGGGCTAAAATCCTGGGGGTAACCCGACAAAATCGGGTTACTTGGCAGGCATGCTCACTATAAACTTAACATTATTCCACCCCTGAAGCAACTTACAGCCTGCAAGTCAATATATCACAGTGACTTATAGACCCTTTGTGTCGGGTGCTAGGCATTTCTTTTTTAAATTTGTGGATCATCTTGAAAGTATGAAATTATGATGTATATGTCACTTTAACACAGTACATTGTATTGTATTCACTCCAATCCAATGTTTCTGGGTATCTGTATATAACCGATGTGATAGTGAACATACTAATTGGTTCTTTTTACACATTGATCAACTGCTACATCAGAGGAGATTGAGGTTTTCTGGAGCTTTCACCATTATATTTTTTCCGCTATGGAAATGGACCTGTTAGTTCAAAAATTAATTTTACAATACCAATCTTATTTTCAT
>NW_018463682.1:0-514 GCF_002113885.1 Mizuhopecten yessoensis
AAGAAACCTAAATACAGTCTATGGATTATAAATGTTGCCACAAGCAACAATGGGCATTTCAATAAAATGTTTTATTTCTCTCTCACCAGAAAACGGCATAATCACAAGGCTCTGTGAGATGTTTTAAGCGGTTTAAAGTCGAGATACCGGTCATTTGCACTATCTTTTGACAAAAGTAAGAGACGTTTCCGAAAGCTCGCAAAAGATTTTTCCAATCTGCAAAGAGTATTCCCATACAATACAGAGTATTACCATACAATACACAATATCACCATACAATACACAGTATTCCAATACAATACACAGTAGTCCCATACAATACACAGTATTCCGTTACAATACACAGTATTCACATACAGTACACAGTATTCCCATACAATACAAAGTATTCCGTTACAATACACAGTAGTCCCATACAATACAGAGTATTCCCATACAATACAGAGTACTCCCATACAATACAAAGTATTCCCATACAATACACAGTAGTCCCATACAATACACAGTAGTCCCA
>NW_018463683.1:0-514 GCF_002113885.1 Mizuhopecten yessoensis
CCCCCCCTTCATATATGTTGTATCTGTGTATAACTCTGTGGACCTAAAATTTGGCGGTTTACCCATAACAAATCTTGTTTACTTGGGATGAAGAAGTCAGTGATGTTTGTGTACTGCGTAACATGTGATACCCTGCAATATCTTACAAATAAAAAATCGAAACCCGGAATGAAAAAATTGATGACCATTGTGTTACCCAATGGTAAAGGCTATGAAAGGAATCTGAAAAATGTGGGATTTTTCACCCATCACCGACTATTAATAAAGCACTTGAGTGATTTCAATTTCCATTCTGCAGCGAGTTTAGCGATCAATATCAGATCTAATTTTCCCTACTGGAAATGTGTTAAGATAGTGGGCAGAGGCAAACACGAGTGTTGAGGTGAAGAGTGGGGAGTTGAAAGTGCATCCCGCTGGCCAGCCACGGAGAAAAATGTTTGGAATCAACACCTTTAATCAAGCCACCTGACTTGAGTACACCTTGTACAGATAAGTGTAAAGGAGCCACAGTGTA
>NW_018463684.1:0-514 GCF_002113885.1 Mizuhopecten yessoensis
GGTGGTGATGGTGGTGATGGTGGTGGTGGTGGTGGTGGTGGTGGTCATGGTGATGGTACATTGTAGTGGTACTGATGGTGATTGTTGTGTTTTGTGTTGGTGGTGGTGTTGGTGGAGGTGTTGGTAGTTTTGGAAGTGAGTGATGGTAATTTTATGGTGGTAATTGTGGTGGTGGGTTTGAAAGGATGGTAATTGTTGTGCAACTGATGGTGGTGATGGTGCACGTGGTGGTGATGGTTTTGATAGGATGGTAAATGTTGTGTAACTGATGGTTATTGTTGTGTTGGTGGTGTTGGTTGTGAATCTGTTGGTTGTGGAAGTGATGGTGAGTGTTGCTGTTATTGAGCTGGTAATTGGTTTGGTACTGATGGTACAATCGATTTGTTGCAGTGGTGATGGTGTTCGTTGTCAGGAGGTAAAGGTAATAGGTGTGTTTGTTGTGTTGTGTCGGTGAATGTATTAACCCTTTCACCACTGTAGACCAAAATGGACTCATCCATATCAATGCATGGTA
>NW_018463685.1:0-514 GCF_002113885.1 Mizuhopecten yessoensis
CCTGAAAATCGAGTCGATACTGAAAATATATATCTCCTAACGAAATATTTTGTAGTTGATAATGACCTGACCTGACGCACACGTCCAGTGTGGTCAGTTTCATCTTTTGGGTTAGCCTGTGATAAAAATAGCTACGCCTTTCAGAGAATCAGTAAACATGTACAGCACCATGCTGTCAACTGACAGTGCCAGCTACAAGTCAGAGTACACACATAACGTATTCTTGAATTTATACAATACATCGCAAGTAAGAAGTATAAGTATCATAATATATACCTCTTATCAGATATTTCTGTTCATATTTGAATTTGAGAAAAAAAGAACAAGTTTAATTAGAGCATGCACGCACTGAGAGGGTACTATCGTAGGGAGAATTTCAAAGCGCAGAAATTACTATATCAATAGATCACTCGATCATTTATAACGATGTTTGAAATTAAGATGATGTTGGAAGATGATTTTAATTCAGAACAAGAGGCCCAATGGGCCTGAATCTCTCACCTGGTATTAATCT
>NW_018463686.1:0-514 GCF_002113885.1 Mizuhopecten yessoensis
GGTTCCATAGCAACCACGAAAACAACGAAAATGTATACACAACGAATATTTAATGTTATACAGTATATTTATAAATGTATCTAAAATGGTGAATAAGCTTTCCCCTTATCTGTTTACGATGTCGCCATATGTCCTAAACTGCTGTGAATATATCAGAAAACAACTAAACAACCAGACGAAGAAATGCTTTAGTTTTGTGGACATCATATAAACTTTATCGATGAGTCATACCAATTTACTTCCAATGAATAATTCATTGTGAGGAACCGATACGAAACGTAGCTATGTGCTAAACGTACCACTTGAGTCGTTTTCAGCTCTGACGATGGTACATGTACTGAGTTCTGAGAAAAAATACTATCTTGCAAAATTGATGCTACATAGTATCTTGGCGGGTGGTCTGGTTACGCAGTGGATACTAAACTCGCCTTTCACCAAGACTGTCAGTTTCCTGTCTCATTTAAACACCCTGAAAGCTAACATCTGGACAAACATATGAATTAGTATAAGTTCA
>NW_018463687.1:0-514 GCF_002113885.1 Mizuhopecten yessoensis
ACAGGCCTAGGGTCCGGCAGTTGGCTCTGCAGTGGAATTTGCCACATTTGCTCGTATCGCTGATGCGGGCACCTTATGAGCGTTTAGCGACTGCCTCCTTGAAGTGTATTACCTGGTCTCGGAGCGAAGGAGGAGTGAGACCCATGCCTTGTCCTCTCACTCCTCTTGCCTCTGGTGGTCAAGGAATTACTCTGCCGTTACCCTTCTCACTGATCCAGCCTTAATGGCTAGGAATCAGGTTCCTGGCTTCTCGCCCGATACTATTAAGATTCCGTCGTTGACTGCCTTTGTCTGAGGAGCGAGATATGTTGCTCTGTCCCTGTAGGGCGCTTCGGTTTTACCTCGATTTAACCAAGGGGGGTGGGGCGGGGTCATTGATCTCGTCTGTTTTTGCCCATTAAGCGGGGTCAGCAGGATATCTCCTCTCAGTCAGTGTCCCGATGGATCTGTTAGGTCATCAAGTACGATTACGAACACTCAGATGATTAGGTTCGGGCGTTGTATAAGGTGAGAG
>NW_018463688.1:0-514 GCF_002113885.1 Mizuhopecten yessoensis
TGGATCGACAATTGTTACTAGAATTAATTAGTTGTTCATGACTATGCTACTTTCAGAGCACCAACGCGAGTTGCCCTTGACGGTTAAAGTCAAATTCGGACCTGCCGGCACATCAATGTTTAATTTTGTCAAACGTCAAAGACCTTGTGGGAGTCGACAGCTGAGGCTTTGAATTATCATAAACATTACGAAACCCATTAAGAGCAGCAGCCCTCTTGGCAATGACAATGCATTAATCATCAGAAGCAAGCAAAACAAATTCCCTATAGGTCTGTCTAGAACCATAAAAAGCGTTATTTTGCAATATATTGAAATGGTTTTAGTTTATCTTGTCATCTGCAGCTAGCTCCAGCCTGCGTAACCTGTGTTTGAGTGACACTGTCATAGAGGCGTATGGGCAGTGTTGCATGTAGTCATGGTATGGCTGTTAGCATTACCGGTGTTTACAGGTAAGAATTACGTATGGAATGAGATTTAACTGTTCCTTTGTTTGCGTTGCTATCTACATTGTGTG
>NW_018463689.1:0-514 GCF_002113885.1 Mizuhopecten yessoensis
GAGCCACCCTTCCATTGACTCAATGTTAACGCGAATGTTACAGTGCGAAATGAACAATTTGTTTCGACCAATTAGATGGCAGGATTGGTTAGGCATCCAATGATTGTATAAGTATGGCAGAACAGGGTAGATAAGGAATATTGGGTTATGATTTTTGCATGTTTTTTTCAGCTCCGCCTTGTGGATAGGATTGTACCAGACAACCGGGGGACAACCTGTATGGCAAGATGACTGCGCCACCCTAAGACCAAACTATGCTTCTGTAACTGCAACGTTGAAAGACTCCACCGACATATGTTACATGCTAGAAGGACAGAAAGGAACCTATCACGGACACGCCTGTGAAGAGTCTCTACCGTTCATATGTAAGGCAGAAACGTTGGGTAAGAACACTCCACGTTTAACTTGTTATCATGATACCATTTTGTATATGCCGTAATACAGGTATTTCTATCGACCAAGCTGATCTGGCTTTTGTTTGGTTTGTTTGTGTTTTACGTCCTATTGATAGATA
>NW_018463690.1:0-514 GCF_002113885.1 Mizuhopecten yessoensis
AGACAGGGATCCTTAACCATTGGGTCGTATCTCTACAGAGACAGGAAACCTCAACCATTGGGTCGTATCTCTACAGAGACGGGGATCCTTAACAATTGGGTTGTCTATAAATGAAGGTGGTCACAGGTTTGACTACACATTAACTCATTTACCCCTTAAAATTCATAATGAACTATAAAAACCTTTGAGTTGGAACAGTTTAAATGTGTCTACAGGGGTGAATGAGTTAAGTAATGTATAACATTTCACTTATCAAATCAAAACTTTTGCATTTTTCATCATTCCTGCAAGAAAGTTTGTGATAATTAACTGGTGCTTATCACCTTTACGTATACTTTATTATCAAGTCTTAACTATTGCCTACTGGCTAGGCAACAAGTTTGTAGTGTTTCAGTCAGCATGTTTTTCAAGGTCGCAACTTAACAATGTTAATAAAACCTGTATAACATTAACCCTTTCAACCCTATGTAACTTTAGTAAACTCTACCATGCATTGATTTGGATGAGTCCATTA
>NW_018463691.1:0-514 GCF_002113885.1 Mizuhopecten yessoensis
CAAGCCCGGGCTTATTGGCTTACATGGTAGCTACGCGCCTGACGAGTACCCACTCACAAAGAACTGCGTGGATAAAAAATAACCTACGAAATAAACGAAATTAAAAACACTAAAAAAATAATGATTTCACGATAGGTGCAGCATCGTTTATAGTCAAATGGTCAAGTAATCCTGATCAGATCCTCAAAGATTTCGTGGTATTTATTTTTCAAGAGTCATTTAAGGTCGCTATCGTAGCAAACAGAAGAAATATATTTTAAAAAATCCCTTTATATACGGATGACCACTTGACCTTTGGTTTTGTTATCATCCTTGATTGGCATTTTCTAGTTTTCCCCTTATTTTGACACTGTATTGTACCCGTTTTTAGATCAGAAAGGAAACAGTCGGAGTCGCAGATAAAAAAAAATCGGTAATAACAGACCATGCCACACAGAAAACCATGTGATTGATTTGGAATACTCCAAAAGTTTGGACAGAGAGAGCAATCTGTTCAAGCGGCAGATAAAGGAAG
>NW_018463692.1:0-514 GCF_002113885.1 Mizuhopecten yessoensis
TGTTTATTGTCCTATTAAATGTCAGTCAGTAATTAGGACCATAGTTTGAGGCTTTTGACCCAGAGTGCATAATCGTAAAGGTGAATGTGTTGAAGAAATTTGTGTATATAAAATTCAAACATATTTTTTTTTTAAATCTTTCTAGAAAAAATAATTAACATTTACAATATATGCATCTTTCCTCCATTGGAATAGGACTAACTAAAAACAACAAATATATATCAACTGAATTCGCTGGTGTGTCGAATTTATTCTATAAATCATGTTAATTGCATTTAGAATGTAACAACGAATTATAATATAGTATTAATATAATATTACTGTTAATATGAAATGCAAATCTGAGGCTCTAGAGTCTACATCGTCTTAATCAGACAGGGGTTAAAATCAATGTGTGAGTAACCTAGTCATAATTATGTCTGTACACTGTCATCGACTAAAACACTGCCGCTCAGGAAAAACCGGAGATTCCGGAAACCTGTGTTCAAAGGCAAGTGCAGAGTAGTCTCGAGTT
>NW_018463693.1:0-515 GCF_002113885.1 Mizuhopecten yessoensis
ATCTTCACCAGCACTGTCTATATCTTCTGCAACTTTCTCCGCTCGGTTAACCTCACTGTTGACTGTAAATGTCACGTACGTTCATGGTGTGTGTACTTTTATAACTTAACGTGATGATCGAGAATCCTTTTTATATATAACGATTCATATAGATAGTTAATCCTAAAGAGATATTCATATCCATGTATCGAAATGGTAACTTGCCATTATATTTGGACATCAATATGGTTGTATTGCATACAGAATGATGTTATTTATTGTTTGATATTTAAAAAGAATTTAAAAAAGTGTCATTCGTTTGATATATAAGGCAAGTATCATAAGTTTCATATATTGATTGATATCCAAAACAAAGATCATTTATTGTTTTATAACCAAAATAAGTATCATATAATGTTTGATACCCAAAATAAGTATCATTTCTGGCTTGATAATAAAAACGAATATAATTTATTTTGGATATATCAAAGCAAGGATCATTTGTTTGATATCAGAACTAATAGTATGTTTGGTTG
>NW_018463694.1:0-515 GCF_002113885.1 Mizuhopecten yessoensis
TAGGGGACAGAGGAAAGTAGAGATAGGAGATGACAGAGAAAAGTGTTGATAGGAAGTGACAGAGGAAAGTGGAGATAGGAGGTGACAGAGAGAAGTAGAGCTAGGAGATGACAGAGAAAAGAGTTGATAGGAAGTGACAGACGAAAGCGGAGATAGGAGATGACAGAGGAAAATGGAGGTAGGAAGTGACAGAGGAAAGGGGAGATAGGAGGTGACAGAAGAAAGTTGAGGTAGGAGGTGACAGAGGAAAGCGGAGATAGGAGATGACAGAGGAAAGTGCAGATAGGAGGCGACAGAGGAAAGAGGAGATAGGGGACAGAGGAAAGGGAAGTGGAGATAGGAAGTGACAGAGGCAAGTGAAGATAGGAAGTGACAGGGGAAAGTGGAGATAGGAGGTGACAGAAGAAAGTTGAGATAGGAGGTGACAGAGGAAAGTGAAGATAGGAAGTGACAGGGGAAAGTGGAGATAAGAGGTGACAGAGGAAAGAGGAGATAGGAAGTGACAGACGAAAGTG
>NW_018463695.1:0-230 GCF_002113885.1 Mizuhopecten yessoensis
CCGACAAGGAATCAGGGTATTCTAGAGAGTAAAGTTTAGTTGACCAGCAAAGAATCAGGATATTCTAGAGAGTAAAATTTAGTTAACCGACAAGGATCAGGGTATTCTAGAGAGTAAAGTTTAGTTGACCGACAAAGAATCAGGATATTCTAGAGAGTAAAGTTTAGTTAACCGACAAGGAATCAGGGTATTCTAGAGAGTAAAGTTTAGTTGACCGACAAAGAATCAGG
>NW_018463695.1:364-515 GCF_002113885.1 Mizuhopecten yessoensis
AAGAATCAGGGTATTCTAGAGAGTAAAGTTTAGTTGACCGACAAAGAATCAGGGTATTCTAGAGAGTAAAGTTTAGTTAACCGACAAGAATCAGGGTTTTCTAGACAGTAAAGTTTAGTTGACCGACAAGAATCAGGGTATTCTAGAGAGT
>NW_018463696.1:0-515 GCF_002113885.1 Mizuhopecten yessoensis
AAAGGTAAGACAATGATCACAGGCAAATCTTCTGGGTAGTTATATCTTAAAGGTAAGACAATAATCACAGGCAAACCTCCTTGATAGTTATCTAATAAAGGGAAGACAATGATCACAGGCAAATCTCCTGGGTAGTTATATAATAAAGGTAAGACAATAATCACAGGCTAATCTCCCGGGTTATTATATAATAAAGGTAAGACAATAATCACAGGCAAATCTCCTAGATTATTATATATTAAAGGTAAGACAATAATCACAGGCAAACCTCCCTGATTGTTATATAATAAAGTTAAGACAATGATCACAGGCAAATATCCTGGATGATTATATATTAAAGGTAAGACAATAATCACAGGCTAATCTCCTGGGTTATTATATAATAAAGGTAAGACAATGATCACAGGCAAATATCCTGGGTAGTTATATATTAAAGGTAAGACAATAATCACAGGCAAACCTCCCTGATTGTTATATAATAAAGTTAAGACAATGATCACAGGCAAATCTCCTGG
>NW_018463697.1:0-515 GCF_002113885.1 Mizuhopecten yessoensis
TATGTATATATATATATTATTTTCAGTAAAAAACACACAGCCAACTCGAATTAATTACCCGATGAGAAGAGATTACTGTGCAGATATACACCATAACATTATTGACGCATTTAGTACACCGATGCTGTTGCGTTGTTCTATAAATAGCGAAAGGTTGAGTTCATAATGGCGGATCGCGGATCGCGGGATCGGATGCTCAGACTGAACGATCACACATCCCAAGGATAAGTATACTATTACATAAAGTGTATTGTTGATCGATGTTCACTAACAAGCGTAAATGACAAAACTTCATAATAAATTATTATGATCTAAAGTTTACAGTAGTGGTTCCGGCTTCAACTGTCCAATGCAAAACAAACCTGTTCGCAACAAATCACCTGTGCACCATGTACTTTCTTCTTTTACGTACATATGTATACATAGTTAGTCGGACAGGTTGGGAAAGCGAGTTATGTTTCATACAAAATTTTCCTGAGACGTAAATTTTTTAAGACAGTTTAAAAGACGTCTGT
>NW_018463698.1:0-515 GCF_002113885.1 Mizuhopecten yessoensis
CTTTATTGTACAGAGTGAAAATGTCAAAAAGATTTGTACTGAGGTAGCCCTTTATTATACAGAGTGCTAATATCACAAAGATTTGTACTGAGGTGACCCTTTTTTGTACAGAGTGAAAATGTCACAAAAATTAGACTGAGGTAACCCTTTATTGTAAATAGTGAAAATGTCACAAAGATTAGACTGAGGTTACCTTATATTGTAGAGAGTGAAAATGTCACAAGATTTGTACTGAGGTGACCCTTTATTGTAGAGAGTGAAAATAACACAAAGATTAGACTGAGGTTACCCTATATTGTAGAGAGTGAAAATGTCACAAGATTTGTACTGAGGTAACCCTTTATTATACAGAGTGAAAATGTCAAAAGATTTGTACTGAGGTGACCCTATATTGTACGGAGTGAAAATGTCACAACGATTAGACTGAGGTTACCCTATATTGTGGAGAGTGAAAATGTCACAAAGATATGTGCTGAGGTTACCCTTTATTGTACAGAATGAATGAAAATATTACA
>NW_018463699.1:0-515 GCF_002113885.1 Mizuhopecten yessoensis
AAATAACAGGAACTGTTGGCAGGCAATATTTGTTACATTAGTACGCCATCTTTTAACAATAAGTGTAAAGCTAGATAATTTTGTTTTGCATTTTTGTTTCAGCAAGCAGTAACACCATTCTGTTTACGTCTTATTTTGTGTCACGTGACCATGCAAGATTCTGCTGCAACAAATATGGAATGTCCTTGATGAAGATTTATACCCAGGCGGATAACGATGTCGTCGAATCCTTTCTTCGAACATTACCTGGGCATTTTTAATATTTTCAAAAATAAGTTTTAAATTAGAAATGAAATAGACCGATTAATATTATAAAAACGCAGGCAGATGAAACCTTGCACACTTCAAGAATGATTTTAAAATTCACCTGTTTACGACTTTTTAATATTACTACACTTTATATTCATATAAGGAACAATTATTTGCATGGTGATTTTATAGTGTAAATTTAATTATCTATATGAACAATGTAATGATGTAGACTTGTCTCCCTCTCTAGAATGATTGTCACACAT
>NW_018463700.1:0-515 GCF_002113885.1 Mizuhopecten yessoensis
CTTCACTCATATTCAAGGTCAAAGGGGTCAAATATGTTTAAAAAAAATTCAACAACTTGTTCTGAATAACCAAAATGCCCAGGGTAATGATATTTGGCCAGTAGCATGCTGAGATAAAGGGCTACAAAGTTTGTTCAAATAAATGACCTTCATCTATATTCAAGGTCACTGGTGTCAGATGTCTTTAAAATCTTCAAACAACTTCTTCTCAATAACCAAAAGGCCCAGGGTACTGATATTGGGCCTGTAGCATGCTGGGATGAAGGACTATCAAGTTTGTTCAACTGAATGACCTTGACCAACTTTCAAGGTCACAGGGGTCAAATGTCATAAAATCTTCAAATGACTTCTTTTCAATAACCAAAAGGGCCAGGGTACTGAAATTCAGCCTGTAGCATACTGGGATGAAGGATTACCAAGTTAGTTCAAATGAATGACCTGGACCAACTTTCAAAGGTCAAAGGTGTCAAATGTCATAAATCTTCAAACAACTTCTTCTCAATAACCAAAAGGCC
>NW_018463701.1:0-515 GCF_002113885.1 Mizuhopecten yessoensis
GTACGTTTTGATTGTACCTCGAAAACTATCTGTCTTCTAAGCGTTAAAATTACGGAGACATAACACAAATGATTAACGCCAACAATTCAACGTATCCAACCTGAATAATATGCTAAATCAGCGAACGTAGGATTACGATATGTACATTTATCACATTACCCACGCCTCCGAGAACAACGCGTCCTCGCGTTATAAAAATAAAACAACTCTGATACTGAACTCTCAAAGATGTAATGACATCAATCAAAAATATACACTATGATTCTTCTACAACAGCAAATGTTGCCCTCATATAGTAATAACACAAACAGTCTGATCTACCTAATATTCTGAAGTGTAACTAGAATGCCACTGAGGTGGTCGTCGAGTGCGTGTTTGCCTGGAGTTGTTCTCAAACCCTTTCTCTCCATTTCTGACTGAAACACTGTTATTCACATCATTCTCCACCTCTATATGAACATCTTCCATCCCACTCCCATTCATTTCTCTAGATGACGCAGCATCCCCTACTTTCA
>NW_018463702.1:0-515 GCF_002113885.1 Mizuhopecten yessoensis
TATGGAGACCCCATACCTCTATCACAGACACGACTATTGAACACTATATGTTGTTGTGTAGGCCCCATACCTCTATCACAGACACGACTATTGAACACTGTGTTGTTATGGAGACCCCATACCTCTATCACAGACACCACTTTGGAACACTGTGTTGTTGTGTAGACCCCATACCTCTATCGTAGACACGATCCAGGAACACTGTGTTGTTGTGTAGACCCCATACCTCTATACCAGACACGACTATTGTACACTGTGTTGATATGTAGTCCCCATACCTCTATTCCAGACACGAGTATTGAACACTGTGTTGTTATGTAAGCCCCATACCTCTATCATAGACACGACTCTGGAACACTGTGTTGTTGTGTAAACCCCATACCTCTATCACAGACACAACTTTGGAACACTGTGTTGTTGTGTAGACCCCATACCTCTATCATAGACACGACTATGGAACACCGTGTTTATATGTAGACACCATACCTCTATCATAGACACGACTATGGAACACT
>NW_018463703.1:0-515 GCF_002113885.1 Mizuhopecten yessoensis
ATCATGGTATGACTAGGGCGTTATGTGCGGTACTGACACATATCACCTGATAACAAGGGCGTTCTATATGGCACTGAGACATATGGTATAGATAGTTTGTTCTGTATGGTACTGAGATATATCATGTTACAACTAGGGCGTTATGTACGGCACTGAGACATATCATAGTACTGACACATATCACCTGATAACAAGGGCGTTCTATATGGCACTGAGGGTACAACTAGGGCGTCCTGTACGGTACTGAAACATATTATGTTACAACTAGGGCGTCCTGTACGGAACTGAAACATATTATGTTACAACTAGGGCGTCCTGTACGGTACTGAAACATATCATGTTACAACTAGGGCGTTCTGTACGACACTGAGACATATCATGGTACAACTAGGGCGTTCTGTACGGCACTGAGACATATCATGTTACAACTAGGGCGTTCTGTACGGTACTGAGACATATCATGTTACAATTAGGGCGTTATGTACGGTACTGAGACATGTCATGTTATAACTAGG
>NW_018463704.1:0-181 GCF_002113885.1 Mizuhopecten yessoensis
AGAGGATGTAATACAGGTATCAAGTATGACATGATAAATGGTACACATTGAGGATGTTATACAGGTATAAAGTATGACATGATAAATGGTACATATAGAGGATATAATACAGGTATGAAGTATGACATGATAAATCGTACATATAGAGGATGTAATACAGGTATAAAGTATGACATGATAA
>NW_018463704.1:288-515 GCF_002113885.1 Mizuhopecten yessoensis
ATACAGGTATAAAGTATGACATGATAAATGGTACAGATAGAGGATGTAATACAGGTATAAAGTATGACATGATAAATGGTACAGATAGAGGATGTAATACAGGTATAAAGTATGACATGATAAATGGTACAGATAGAGGATGTAATACATGCATAAAGTATGACATGATAAATGGTACATAAAGAGGATGTAATACAGGTATAAAGTATGACATGATAAATGGTACA
>NW_018463705.1:0-515 GCF_002113885.1 Mizuhopecten yessoensis
TAACATTTGATCAGTGTAGACAGACATACTGATTACATCAATACCGACACCGTCTGACTGTAACACAGGGCACAGTGATCACACCAGTAATAACATCTCATCAGTGTAGATAGACATACTGATTACATCAATACCAACGCCGTCTGACTGTAACACGGGACACAGTGATCAAACCAGTAATACTATCTCAACAGTGTAGACAGACATACTGATTACATCAATACCAACGCCGTCTGACTGTAACACGGGACACAGTGATCACACTAGTAATAACATATGATCAGTGTAGACAGACATACTGATTACATTAATACCGACACCGTCTGACTGTAAAACGGGACAAATTGATCACACCAGTAATAACATCCCATAAGTGTAGACAGACATACTGATTACATCAACACCAACACCGTCTGACTGTAATACGAGACACAGTGATCACACCAGTAATAACATCTGATCANCTGATAACATCAATACCAACGCCGTCTGACTGCATCACAGTACACAGTGAT
>NW_018463706.1:0-515 GCF_002113885.1 Mizuhopecten yessoensis
TCCGTGTATGGTTGTTTATACTTTGTAGTTACAGTACGTGTTACATATATACTTATGGTAGTTTATACTTTGTAGTTACAGTACGTGTTACACATCCGTGTATGGTAGTTTATACTTTGTAGTTACAGTATGTGTTACACATCCATGTATGGTAGTTTATACTTTGTAGTTGCAGTAGGTGTTACACACCAATGTATGGTTGTTTATACTTTGTAGCTACAGTACGTGTTACACATCCGTGTATGGTAGTTTATACTTTGTAGTTACAGTATGNGTATGGTAGTTTATACTTTGTAGTTACAGTATGTATAACACATCTATGTATGGTAGTTTATACTTTGTATTACACATCCGTGTATGGTAGTTTATACTTTGTAGTTACGGTATGTATTACACATCTATGTATGCTAGTTTATACTTTGTAGTTACAGTATGTGTTACACATCTATGTATGGTAGTTTATTATTTGGAGTAACAGTATGTGTTTCACATCCGTGTTTGGTAGTTTATACTTT
>NW_018463707.1:0-294 GCF_002113885.1 Mizuhopecten yessoensis
GTTCTGTAAAACACTTCTGATTAATATACAAAGACGTCCATAGTTTTGTTAAACACTTCTGATTAATATACAAAGACGTCCATAGTTCTGTAAAAACACTTCTGATTAATATACAAATACGTCAATAGTTCTGTAAAACACTTCTGATCAATATACAAAGACGTCCATAGTTCTGTAAAAACACTTCTGATCAATATACAAAGACGTCCATAGTTCTGTAAAAACACTTCTGATCAATATACAAAGACGTCCATAGTTCTGTAAAAACACTTCTGATCAATATACAAAGACGTC
>NW_018463707.1:316-515 GCF_002113885.1 Mizuhopecten yessoensis
TTCTGATTGATATACAAAGACGTCCATAGTTCTGTAAAAACACTTCTGATCAATATACAAAGACGTCCATGTTCTATGTGAACATTTCTGATTGATATACAAAGACGTCCATAGTTCTGTAAAAACACTTCTGATCAATCTACAAGGACGTCCTTAGTTCTATGTGAACATTTCTGATTGATATACAAAGACGTCCATA
>NW_018463708.1:0-515 GCF_002113885.1 Mizuhopecten yessoensis
ACTGTAGGTCACGCCTACCCAGTGACTTACCTCCTGTATCATGCTAGCTCCTAGACTGTAGGTCACACGTACCCAGTGACTTACCTCCTGTATCATCCTGGCTCCTAGACTGTAGGTCACGCCTACCCAGTGACTTACCTCCTGTATCATACTGGCTCCTAGACTGTAGGTCACACCTACCCAGTAACTTACCTCCTGTATCATGCTGGCTCCTAGACTGTAGGTCACACCTACCCAGTGACTTACCTCCTGTATCATGCTGGCTCCTAGACTGTAGGTCACNCCTAGACTGTAGGTCACACCTACCCAGTAACTTACCTCCTGTATCATGCTGACTCCTAGACTGTAGGTCACACCTACCCAGTGACTTACCTCCTGTATCATGCTGACTCCTAGACTGTAGGTCACACCTACCCAGTTACTTACCTCCTGTATCATGCTGACTCCAAGACTGTAGGTCACACCTACCTAGTGACTTACCTCCTGTATCATGCTGGCTCCTAGACTGTAGGTCA
>NW_018463709.1:0-515 GCF_002113885.1 Mizuhopecten yessoensis
GGGACACATCAGAAGGGCCTTCTGAGTCCAACCCAGACGAATCCACCGGATCTAAATCAGAGTCAGTAAACTCGCCGACTCTATCCTCATCCCGAGCCTCCGTAAAATTGGAGCAACCAGGAGAGCCCCGAAGAACGTCCCTCTCATCACTAGGAGAGGCACCCGCCGAATCCACCTCCATCAACGTCGCCCTCCGGGGAGGGGTGCGAGGAGGGGAAAGAGAACGTGACCTACCCGAGGGAACTATCGGGGCAATCGATAGTCCCTGAGGAACAGCAGGAGCAGGACCACAAGACCCTGGAACCTGCTGTAAGGTAGGAGTTGACACCGGACAGCGGAAGTTACTGGTAGACTCAAATTCCAAAATAGGAGCTCGAGCCAACGCAGCACGACCAGCAGCCCTAGCATCACGCGGTCTCTGCCTGACTGAACCGGCAGCAGAAGCCGGCCGGGAGCGCGAACGCTTGCGTGAACGGCTCGGTGGCGGATGGAGGGGGGGCCCCATCGCCGCAGGC
>NW_018463710.1:0-515 GCF_002113885.1 Mizuhopecten yessoensis
TGTCTGGTTCCCAGTTCCGTTTATGTTAAACGGAACTAGGGTCCGTTCCAAGTTCCGTTCATGTTAAACGGAACTAGGGTCTGGTTCCTAGTTCCGGTTACCTTAAACGGAACTAGGGGCTGGTACCTAGTTCCGTTTATCATAAACGGAACTAGGAACTAGGAACCAACTTCAGGCTCCCGACTTATATATCCTCTATTGATTCGTGGTATGACTGTGGTCTATTCATTATGTACACTGTAGGTTCATCGGAATATATGTGTTCATACGCCATACCTGTTACATTATTTAGGTTCATCGGAATATATGGGTTCATACGCCATACCTGTTACATTATGTGATTCATCGGAGTATATGTGTTCATACGCCATTCCTGTTACATTATGTAGGTTCATCGGAATATATGTGTTCATACGCCATACCTGTTACATTATGTGATTCATCGGAATATATGTGTTCATACGCCATACCTGATACAGGGGTGTCAGCGTTTCAGTTGACAAACGGAATGGAAT
>NW_018463711.1:0-515 GCF_002113885.1 Mizuhopecten yessoensis
TCATGGTTTTCTGTTGCGTGGTTGTCTGTGTTGCAGTTGTTTATGGTGTGTTTGTCTGTGTTATGGTTGTCTGTGTCATGATTGTCTGTGTTGTGGTTGCCTGTTACGTGGTTGTCTGTGTTGTTGTTTTCTGTGTTGTGGCTGTATTGTGTTGAAATTGTCTGTACTGTGTTTGTCTGTGTTGTAGTTGTCTATGTTGTGGTTGTCTATGTTGTAGTTGTCTGTGTTGTGGTTGTTTGTCTGTGTTGTGGTTGTCTGTGTTATGGTTGTCTGTTGGCTGTATGTCTTGAAGTTGTCTCCACTGTGTTTGTCTGGGTTGTGTTTGTCTGTGTTGTGGTTGTCTGTGTTGTGGTTGTCTGTGTTGTGGTTGTCTGTGTTATGGTTGTCTGTGTTGTGGTTATCTATATTGTGATTGTCTTGTTATGGTTTTCTATGTTATGGTTTTCTGTGTTATGGTTGTCTGTGTTTTTGTTGTCTGCATTGTAGTTGTAAGTGTTGTAGTTGTCTGTGTTGTG
>NW_018463712.1:0-515 GCF_002113885.1 Mizuhopecten yessoensis
CTGATACCTTTCCTACACTAAAAAATAGTAGTTACATATTACACCTGTTACGAATCTGATACCTTCTTTACACTAACAAATAGTAGTTACATATTACACCTGTTACGATAATCTGATACCTTCTTTACACTTACCAATGGTTGGTACCTATTACACCTGTTACACTAGTCTGATTCCTTTCATACACTAACTAATGGTAGTTACATATTACAACTCTTACACTAATCTGATACCTTCCTTACCCTAACAAATAGTAGTTACATATTACACCTGTTACACTAATCTGATACCTTCCTTACACTTACCAATGGCTGTTACATATTACACCTGTGACACTAGTCTGATTCCTTCCTTACACTCACAAATAGTAGTTACATATTACACCTGTTACACTAACCTGATACCTTCATAACACATACCAATGGTTGTTACATATTACACCTGTTACACTTGATTGATTCCTTCCTTAAACTAACAAATAGTAGTTACATATTACAACTGTTACACTAATCTGA
>NW_018463713.1:0-515 GCF_002113885.1 Mizuhopecten yessoensis
CTGGTGTTCTCCAACAGAACAACAAATATATCCTACAGCTGGTGTACTCCATCGGAACAACAAATATATCCCACAGCTGGTGTTCTCCAATGGAACAACAAATATATCCTACATCTGGTGTTCTCCAACGGTACAACAAATATATCCTACAGCTGGTGTTCTCCGATGGAACAAAAAATATATCCTACAGCTGGTGTTCTCCAATGGAACAACAAATATATCCTACAGCTGGTGCTCTCCAACGGAACAAAAAATATATCCTACAGCTGGTGTTCTCCAAAGGAACAAAGTGTACATTACACTGTAAATGACTTCCACANGTCCACAATTACATTCGTTTTGATGTGAACAGAATTCTTGTAGATTTATAAAAAGTACAATGGTACGGTAGCAATCAAAATGTTAATGAATAAATACTAATAGATATCATAGATACAGTTATGTAATTCCACAGTGATGGAAATCACTTACATTTTTATTTCATGGATACCACCTGCAAAATACATGATGACGTG
>NW_018463714.1:0-515 GCF_002113885.1 Mizuhopecten yessoensis
AGGGTATACATAGCTATACTACATTGACTATCTCTAACTAGGGTACACATAGTTATACTCCCTTGACTATCTCTAACTAGGGTATACATAGCTATACTCCCTTGACTATTTCTAACTAGGGTATACATAGCTATAATACCTTGACTATCTCNGACTATCTCTAACTAGGGTATACATAGCTATACTCCCTTGACTATTTCTAACTAGGGTAAACAGAGCTATAGTACCTTGACTATATCTAACTAGGGTATACGTAGCTATACTACCTTGACTATCTCTAACTAGGGAATACATAGCTATACTCCCTTGACTATCTCTAACTAGGGTATACATAGCTATAATACCTTGACTATCTCTAACTAGGGTATACGTAGCTATACTCCATTGACTAATTCTAACTAGGGTAAACAAAGCTATAGTACCTTGACTATCTCTAAATAGGGTATACATAGCTATAATACCTTGACTTACTCTAACTAGGGTATACATAGCTATACTCCCTTGACTATCTCTAA
>NW_018463715.1:0-515 GCF_002113885.1 Mizuhopecten yessoensis
TATCACAGCTAGCCAGGGTATACTTGTAGTCCCCTGTATCACAGCGAGACAGGGTGTACTTGTAGTCCCCTGTATCACACCTATCACAGCTAGACATGCTGGACTGGTAATCCCCTGTATCACAACTATCACAGCTAGACAGGCTGTACTTGTAGTCCCCAGTATCACAGCTAGACAGGCTGTACTTGTAGTCCCCTGTATCACAGCTATCACAGCTAGACAGGGTGTACTTGTAGTCCCCTGTATTACAGCCATCACAGCTAGACAGGGTGTACTTGTAGTCCGCTGTATCACGGCAAGACAGGCTGTACTTGTAGTCCCTTGTATCACAGCTGTGATACAAGGGACTACAAGTATACCCTGGCTAGCTGTGATACAGGGGACTACAAGTACAGCCTGTCTAGCTGTGATACAAGGGACTACAGGTATACCCTGGCTAGCTGTGATACAGGGGACTATAAGTACACCCCGTCTAGCTGTGATACAGGGGACTACAAGTACAGCCTGTCTAGCTG
>NW_018463716.1:0-515 GCF_002113885.1 Mizuhopecten yessoensis
TACTATCACGGCCACACGTGTAATGTTGATGTTATATTGTACTATAACGGTCACACCTGTAATGTTGATGTTATATTGTACTATTACGGCCACACGTGTAATGTTGATGTTATATTGTACTATTACGGCCACACGTGTAATGTTGATGATATATTGTACTATTACAGTCACACGTGTTATGTTGATGTTATATTGTACTATTACGGCCACAAGTGTAATGTTGATGTTATATTGTACTATTACGGCCACAAGTGTAATGTTGATGTTATATTGTACTATTACGGTTACACGTGTTATGTTGATGTTATGTTGTACTATTACGGCTACACGCGTAATGTTGATGTTATGTTGTACTATTTCGGCCAAACGTGTAATGTTGATGTTATGTTGTACTATTACGGCTACACGTGTAATGTTGATGTTATGTTGTACTATTTCGGCCAAACGTGTAATGTTGATGTTATATTGTACTATTTCGGCCACACGTGTTATGTTGATGTTATATTGTACTATTA
>NW_018463717.1:0-515 GCF_002113885.1 Mizuhopecten yessoensis
CGTCTTTCTCATGGTTCTTTTGTCTCTTCAGTTCCTGTTGTTGTCTTTCCCATCGTTCTGTTTTCTCTTCAGTTCCTGTTGTTGTCTTTCCCATCGTTTAGACGTCTCCTTAGTTCCTGTTGTTGTCTTTCCGATCGTTCTGACGTCTCCTCAGTTCCTGTTTTTTTTCCATCGTTCTGACGTCTACTCAGTTCCTGTTGTTGTCTTTCCCATCGTTCTGACGTCTCCTCAGTTCCTGTTGTTGTCTTTCCGATCGTTCTGACGTCTCCTCAGTTCCTGTTTTTTTCTTTCCCATCGTTCTGACGTCTCCTCAGTTCCTGTTGGTGTCTTTCCGATCGTTCTGACGTCTCCTCAGTTCCTGTTTTTTTTCCATCGTTCTGACGTCTACTCAGTTCCTATTGTTGTCTTTCCCATCCTTCTGACTTCTCCTCAGGTCATGTTGTTGTCTTTCCCATTGTTCTGACGTCTCTTCAGTTCCTGTTGTTTTCTTTCCCATCGTTCTGACGTCTACTCAG
>NW_018463718.1:0-515 GCF_002113885.1 Mizuhopecten yessoensis
CCTGGAAGTACTCCAGTATGGCGGCATCAGCGTCATTGCGCAGGGTGGGGCATCTGATAACCCCCTTGCTGCTGTTTAGTGATGGATGTGGTTTCACTATAACACTGATACCTACAAAACTGGTGGTACCCAGTAGGTTAATCGCCTGTTGTTTGCGAAAAACTTCGATTAGGAGATCGCCAGATCCCAAAGGTTTGACAGACTTTACGTCCCCAGCTATTCCTTTTATACCCTTCCTCAACAGAAGAGGAGACAATGTTGCTGCTGTTTTTCCACTAGTGGTTGACGACATGATGATGAATTGTGGGAATGTGGTAGTTGTAGGGTGTTTTTCTGTGTTTTTTTCATTACCCATGTATGTTTATTAATTAGTTCACTGTCTGTGTCCCCGCCCGCCCCGGAGCCCAACGAGGGGACACTAATATCAGCACGGATATCCAGCGCCAAAGTGTCGGGGATACACAAAGTAATATACTCGTAAAAGTATACATAACGAGTATATATATTACCCGGAA
>NW_018463719.1:0-515 GCF_002113885.1 Mizuhopecten yessoensis
ACCTCAAGAAGGTCGTATAGGAAACACATGGAATGCGGACGTACCGACCTCACGTGTTTACACGAGTTCATAAGCTCGATGTCGTTACGATTTTCGCTGTTGAGAGAGTTTCGCTCTGTCGATTAAATCGTGTTTACAAATGTAGTCTACTTACTCTGTGAAAATAATGTTTTGTAAAATATCAAGATACCTATGAAATGCATGTGTGAGTGCACGTGAGAACGGCATACCATGCGATAGCCTCTGGTCACATATGTACCTGACATGTAATTATAATTATACCGTGAGTTAGCGGACTGTGGAATGATTTTTTTCAAGGAAGATAACTCTCACCCGGATCAAAGTGATTGTAAAATGTAAAATACATGAATTATAAAGCCATTGCGTATATTTTGTTCAATTTCCCATTCTATATGTAGAGATCTTTGTGTCCTGTTTGCTTTTAGCTTGTAGAGAATCACTTTTATCTATACAAATTCAGTAAAAAACACTGTGTAACATGTGTTACATATTTT
>NW_018463720.1:0-515 GCF_002113885.1 Mizuhopecten yessoensis
GAATGTTTGCAGAATCGGTAAAAACAGTGTTTTTTTAAAGGATGTAAAAAAATCTAAAACTTGACTTAGAATTGTTATCTAAGTTACCCTTACCCCTACCCTTTATTGTTAATGAAAAAAAAAGTTTTGTTTGTTATTTTTTTTTTTTAATATTTCATGGATGAAGAGAAAATCTGTTTCTCTTTTTAAAACAGACACAAAAATGGAGATCCGTGTGCTTTACTTTTTTTCCATTATTATTTGTGTTATTTTTCACTTTTTGGGGGGGTCAAAAATCAAAAGTGTTCAGTTACACTAAATATGCAAAAAAAAAAAAAAAAAAAAAAAAAAATCAATAATGTATAATTTTTCTTTTTGTTGCATAGTTTTTATTTTATCATATTGACCATTATAAAGTTGAACTACCAAAACTCAGCTTGCTTCAATTTACATTATGATTTAGTGATCAATTTAGTATCGAAAAAATGTTTTTTTGGCCTTTCTTGAAGCGCAAGAAATACACATTTTCGAAAGAG
>NW_018463721.1:0-515 GCF_002113885.1 Mizuhopecten yessoensis
CGTTTCATAGTGCTAAACCATCTTCAGCATTACATGTATCGCAGTGTTAAACATCTACAAATTTACATGTGTCACAGTGCACGTGTTAAACCGTCTACAACTTTACAGATCTCACCGTATTAAACATCTACAGGATTACATTTATCATAGAGCTAAACAGTCTACAACTTTACAGGTATCAGCGTATTAAACATTTACATATGTGCATGTATCACAGTGTTAAACCATCTAAAACCTAACATGTATCACAATGTTAAACCGTCTACATCATTACATGTATCACAGTGTTAAACCATCTACAGCATTACATGTATCACAATGTTACACCATCTATAACATTACAGGTATCACAGTATAAAACATCTACAACTTTTCATGTATCACAGTGTTAGACCATCTACAAATTACATGTATCACAGTCTTCAACAGTCTACAACTTTACATGGATCACGGTGTAAAACATCTACAAGTTTACATGGATCACGGTGTAAAACATTTACAACATTACATGTATC
>NW_018463722.1:0-515 GCF_002113885.1 Mizuhopecten yessoensis
ATAGCTTTGTGTACAAACTCAATGATTGTGTGTCAAGTCTGTATCATTGTGTACTAACTCTGTGATTGTGTGTCAAGTCTGTATCTTTGTGTACAAACTCTGTGATTATGTGGCTTGTCTATAGCTTTGTGTACAAACTCTGTGACTATGTGTCTAGTCTATAGCTTTGTGTACAACCTCAATGATTGTGTGGCAAGTCTGTATCTTTGTGTACTAACTCTGTGATTATGTGTCTAGTCTATAGCTTTGTGTACAACCTCAATGATTGTGTGGCAAGTCTGTATCTTTGTGTACTAACTCTGTGATTTTGTGTCAAGTCTGTATCTTTGTGTACTAACTCTGTGATTGTATGTCAAGTCTATAGCTTTGTGTACAAACTCTGTGATTATGTGTCAAGTCTGTATCTTTGTGTACAAACTCAATGATTGTGTGTCAAGTCTATAGCTTTATGTACAAACTCTGTGATTGTATGTCAAGTCTATAACTTTGTGTACTAACTCTGTGATTGTATGTCA
>NW_018463723.1:0-515 GCF_002113885.1 Mizuhopecten yessoensis
TGTACTACATGTACCTACTACTTATTATACCACCTACTACGTACTCTGTAGGGTACCGCATGCTGTACTGATTCATGTACTACCTACTATTTATGATACCACCTACTACGTACTGTGTAGGGTACAGCATACTGTACTGATTCATGTCCTACCTACAACTTATTATCTCACCTACTACATACTGTGTAGAGTACCGCCTGCTGTACTGATTCATGTACTACCTACTAGTTATTATACCAACTACTACGTACTGTGTAGAGTACAGCATGCTGTACTGATTCATATACTACCTACTAGTTATTATACCAACTACTACGTACTGTGTAGAGTACAACATGCAGTACTGATTCATGTACTACCTACTATTTATGATACCACCTACTACGTACTCTGTAGGTGGTATAATAAGTAGTAGGTAGTACATGAATCAGTACAGCAGGCGGTACTCTACACAGTATGTAGTAGGTGAGATAATAAGTTGTAGGTAGTACATGAATCAGTACAGTATGCTGTAC
>NW_018463724.1:0-515 GCF_002113885.1 Mizuhopecten yessoensis
GGTACCTTTTTATGTACACATGTTTCACCACCTAAGAAATTAGTTCAGATGTCTTAAGCTCCAATGAGATGTGCTGTTATAAGTTGACTTTTATGTACATTTTGTTTATATTTAGTTCTGCTACCAAAGAGATTGACTTATTGAAATGTTTGTGAAACATTTTAATGAACTCCTCAGCTTAAAGGCCTTATTTCTCACTATACAAGTTCTTATTGTTATGCCTCCTATTAAAATTTTGTTTGAATATTGTCTCTAAACATTATTGCTGGTGTAGAAATTATATTGTGACTATGTTCTATTTTTGGGGGGGGGGGGGAGCAATCAATGATGGGAGGAAGGAGGATGAGAAATAGGAACTGAACCCACTCTCTCATACCTTTGAGGACTTCATGAACTTTTTCAAAAGGCTGCAAGAACTGTACCAACAGTGACATGACATTTTAAAGTCTGTCAATAACTTTATAGAGGAAGAACCTCTGACTAAACCATTTTCTCTCAGACACATGACAGCCGAG
>NW_018463725.1:0-515 GCF_002113885.1 Mizuhopecten yessoensis
AATGTAGGTATATTGATGTAACATACCCATCAGTAGACAGTAATGCAGGTATAGATATGTAACGTACCCATCAGTAGACAGTTATGTAGGTAAAGAGATGTAACGTACCCATCAGTAGACAGTAATGTAGGTATAGAGATGTAACGTACCCATCAGTAGACAGTTATGTAGGTAAAGAGATGTAATGTACCCATCAGTAGACAGTAATGTTGGTATAGAGATGTAACGTACCCATCAGTAGAGAGTAATGTTGGTATAGAGATGTAACATACCCATCAGTAGAAAGTAATGTAGGTATAGAGATGTAACATACCCATCAGTAGACAGTAATGTAGGTATAGAGATGTAACATACCCATCAGTAGACAGTNACCCATCAGTAGACAGTAATGTAATTATAGAGATGTAACATACCCATCAGTAGACAGTAATGTAGTTATATAGATGTAATATAACCATCAGTAGACAGTAATGTAGGTAAAGAGATGTAACGTACCCATCAGTAGACAGTAATGT
>NW_018463726.1:0-515 GCF_002113885.1 Mizuhopecten yessoensis
AATCTGACGATTGTAATTTCTCACATATCTGCCTATGTCATCACATGGGAATCACATTAGTTACACAACACTACCGTTGAATATTGATAACTCGTATCGCACACGCGTAATACAAGTTTTCTCTGAATTTCATTGACGTATTTACTCGTGTGAACATTTAAAGTGACACTGGAAACAGCTGGGAACCATATGCATTATTAGCATGTTGTTTTCAGATTATCGTAAGCACAACCACTTATGTAAATGTACATGTATACCCGTCGGGATATCAAACAATCAAGAGGGATATTTAATCTGACAGCAGTTTGTATCCCAATTCAGGGTTAACGGTTAACACTATAGTTTCTAAAAAGTGCTATTGCCAAACACAATAACGCTTTAGGATCAACGGAGAGAAACAGGGTAAAATGTTTATTATGTAACATTTGTGATGNTATGTTTATCTAACTCTCGGTGCTTTATGTTCATACTTTAAAAAGATACTTACTTAAAGCTCATCTCTTTTTAAAGTTTGA
>NW_018463727.1:0-145 GCF_002113885.1 Mizuhopecten yessoensis
GTACAAGTCACCATATATTGTCACAGAGAAACGCACCGTACAAGTAAGCAGACATTGTCACAGACAAACGCACTGTACAAGTCAGCAGACATTGTCACAGAGAAACGCACTGTACAAGTCACCAGACATTGTCACATAGAAACGC
>NW_018463727.1:264-515 GCF_002113885.1 Mizuhopecten yessoensis
AGAAACGCACTGTACAAGTCACCAGACATTGTCACATAGAAACGCACTGTACAAGTCACCAGACATTGTCACATAGAAACGCACTGTACAAGTCACCAGACATTGTCACAGAGAAACGCTCTGTTCAAGTCAGCAGACATTGTCACATAGAAACGCTCTGTACAAGTCACCAGACATTGACGCATAGAACCGCACCGTACAAGTCGCCAGACATTGTCACATAGAAACGCACTGTAAAAGTCACCAGACAT
>NW_018463728.1:0-515 GCF_002113885.1 Mizuhopecten yessoensis
CAGAAAAACAGTTTGTAAGTAGTAAGTGACAGTCTATATAACTGAGGTCAGTCTCTGAGTACTAAATACATAGTGACAGTCTATATAACATAACGACAGTCTGTAAGTAGAAAGTGACAGTCTATATAACATAACAGCAGTCTGTAAGTAGTAAGTGACAGTCTATATAACAGACGACTGTCAGGGAGTAGTAAGTGATTATCTATATAACAGAACGACATTTTGGGAGGACAGAGTGACAGTCTATTTAACAGAACAACAGTCTGCAAGTAGTAAGTGACAGTCTATATAACAGACGACAGTCTCTGAGTACTAAGTGACAGTCTATATAACATAACAACAGGCTGTAAGTAGAAGTGACTGTCTATTTAACAAAAGACTGTCTGGGAGTAGTAAGTGAGTGTCTATATAACAGAACAGCAGTCTGTAAGTAGTAAGTGACTGTCTATAAAACAGAACAATAGTCTGTAAGTAGTAAGTGACAATCTTTATAACAGAACGACAGTTTGGGAGTA
>NW_018463729.1:0-515 GCF_002113885.1 Mizuhopecten yessoensis
CCACAGTGAAACACCATCCTACTATCAAATACAAGGTATCTAAAAGCCCGAGTGAAACACCATCCTGCTACCAAATACCAGTTATCTAGAAACCAGTGAAACACCATCCTACTATCAAATACTGGGTATCTAGAAACCACAGTGAAAAATCCTCCTGCTATCTAATATCAGGTATCTAGAAACCACAGTGAAACACCATCCTACTTCTAGATACCATAGTGTAACACAATCTTACTATGAAATACCGGTTATCTAGAAACCACAGTGAAAAACCATCGTACAAACTATCAAATACCAGTTATCTAGAAACCAGTGAAACACCATCCAACTTCTAGAAACCACAGTGTAACACAATCCTACTATCAAATACCGGGTATCTAGAAACCAGTGAAACACCCTCCTACTTCTAGAAACCACAGTGTAACACAATCCTACTATCAAATATCGGGTATCTAGAAACCACAGTGAACCATCATCCAGCTATCAATTATCGGGTATCTAGAAACCACAGTGAA
>NW_018463730.1:0-515 GCF_002113885.1 Mizuhopecten yessoensis
TATAGATATGCTTTCTATAAGTAAAAGCATGACACCAGACAATTGAATTCAAGATGTAAGATTGTATTCTTATAATCATATCGTAAAATAAGCTTTCAGATAACAAATGTAAATGTATATATTTAAAAAAGTCATATATTTATACTACAGCCTTTTCTGCATGGTGATTTGGCATTGTTTCGAAATAGCCAAATGAAATATGACACCATGTTTTGACATCAAGTTCCTGCAAGGACATGCTTTTTTTTAAATTTTGGATGGGCGTTTTGCATTTCCATATGTTGATTGTTGTTAAGACATTTTGGACTGCAGGGACGTTATATCTATGCTCGAGTTTTAATGATATTAAAAAAACGAGACATCTTATAAACACGGGTTTAAAATTATTATTATTATTGTGTAGCATTGGAAAAAGGCACCTGTGAAACAGCGGGATAATAATGGCCTACAGCATTGTCCACGGCGGACCAAACCCCAGCCTTTGTTAGCAAAGTCCTTTACAACGCCATTGTTAA
>NW_018463731.1:0-515 GCF_002113885.1 Mizuhopecten yessoensis
AGGCTAGGTATCTATGGGAGTGAGTGTTTCAGGCCAGGTATCTTTAGGAGGTTAGGTATTTCAAGCTAAGTATCTATGGGAGGTTGAGTTTTTCCTGCCAGGTATCTGTAGGAGTTTGAGTGTTTTAGCGTCGGTATACGTATCTATGGGAGGTTGAGTTTTTCCTGCCAGGTATCTGTAGGAGTTTGAGAGTTTCAGGCTAGGTATCTATTGGAGGTTGAATGTTTCCTGTCAGGTATCTATGGGAGGTTGAGTATCTCTGGCTAGGTATCTATGGGAGGTTTAGTGTTTCAGGCCAGGTATCTTTGGGAGGCTTAGTATTTCAAGCTAGGTATCTATTAGAGGTTGATTGTTTCAGGCCAGGTATCTTTGGGAGGTTAAGTGTTTCAGACCAGGTATCTATGGGAGGTTGAGTGTTTCAGGCTAGGTATCTATGNATAGGTATCTATGGGAGGTTGAGTGTTTAAGCATAGGAATCTATGGGAGTTTGAGAGTTTAAGGCCAGGTATCTTTGG
>NW_018463732.1:0-515 GCF_002113885.1 Mizuhopecten yessoensis
CTATTGGCTCGTTCAACCATCCCATCAGATTGAGGTCTATATGGGTTGGTTCTAGTCTTCTCTATTCCAAATATTTTGCACATTTCCTGGAACACTTCAGACTCAAAATTTGTCCCTTGATCTGAGTGAAGTTGCATAGGGGTTCCAAATATGGTAACAACCCTTTCTACAAATTTCTGAGCTACTGTTATAGCTTTTTGGTTTCTCATTGGTATATCATCCACCCACTTAAAATAAAATAATCAGCAACTACAAGTAGATACATATTTCCTCTGTTGCTTAAAGGTAAGGGTCCTAACACATCCAAAGCCCATCTCTCCATGGGTCCACCCACCTGGTAAGTCTGCATGGGAGCTTTAGCATGTTTATTGGGTGATTTCCTTGCTCCACACTGGTTGCAAGTGGCACACCAGTGTTTTACATCCTTTGACCTATATTTTTCCAAAAATACCGCTCTCTTATCTTTGAGCGTGTCTTCTTTATCCCTAAATGACCTCCAGATATTCCATTATGTA
>NW_018463733.1:0-515 GCF_002113885.1 Mizuhopecten yessoensis
TACCACTTGTCTATAACTACCACCTGTCTATAACTACCACCTGTCAATAACTTCGTCATTTCTAAAACAGCCATCTGTCTATAACTACTACCTGTTCATAACAACAATATGTCTATAACTACCATTAATCTATAACTACCACCTGTCTATAACGACGACCTGTCCATAACTACCACTTGTCTATAACTACCACCTGTCTATAACTACCACCTATCTATAACTACCATCTGTCTATAATTACCACCTGCCTATAACAACCATTAATCTATAACTACCACTTGTCTATAAATACCATCTGTCTATAACTACCACCTGTCAATATCTACCACCTGTCTATAAATGTTTTTGATCTATAATTACCTCCTGCCTATAACTACCACCTGTCTTTAAATCACTTTGATCTATAACTACTGCCTGTCTATAACTACCGCCTGTCTGTAACTACCACCTGTCTATTATTACCTCCTGCTTATAACTACCACCTGTCTATAACTACTACCTGTCTATAACTACCG
>NW_018463734.1:0-515 GCF_002113885.1 Mizuhopecten yessoensis
TAAACATCACTTTCATGCTAACCAAAATACTCAGTCACAATTCAGTATACGTTCAACATTATTTTTTTTTGCAAACTTCACATGTGTTAGAGGTTGTGTTGGAGTAGATTACAGACTGACCAAATTGAAATCTCGAACCAAATACAAATCTTATATTATGAAAAATATGCAGCCTTACACTGTTCACTTCAAAATGACAAATACCAATTTTAGTGAAAATTCTATTTTAATTTGTTTTTATACAAATTTATACATTGTATAAAATTCCATGGCCAGGTCCGGTTACTATGGTCTGCTACATGATATGGAAAGGTTTAAAAATTTTAAGTTTAATAAAAAAAAACCACCATGAATGTCTAGAAAATGATACGATAAACAAAACGACATAAAAGATTACAGTGTATTCCCTGAAAGGTATATTTTGATCAATGTTCCTCTCAAACAAGTAACAAAAGTTTCCTCTCAAACACTAAACAAACCCATACCGAAATAAGTTACAAATAGGTATAACTTTT
>NW_018463735.1:0-515 GCF_002113885.1 Mizuhopecten yessoensis
TAGAGGGGCGATAACTCTGTTATCGTTCCTCTGAACGAAATGTTTACACGGCTAAATGTAGCTAATTTGCAGCATATAACAGCGATTTGAGTACGAAAAAAACGGCTCCATAACTTTTGCTGAAACTTTACAAGTTTGTAGAACTCAGCGCGATCTACCTCCTCGTATATCTGTTATATCTGTGGAAAATCTAGTTATTGAGATATTTGGTGTAAAACACGCCAAAATCGTCATTTTGACCATTAGTAGCTGTATAATTCACCCTTGAGAATTAACACTTAAAGCTGACGAACTGAAACTCCAAACATAAGTAGTCCAAGTTATTCTGAAGAAAACGATATATTTGGTTTTTCGATATCTTTCATAGAACGGCCCTGAGAGGGTTTTGAAAATGGGGTGTATTTCGTGGGTTTCGTGGAATTTTCCAGAAGATCCGATTCCCCGTATTCCAGAGCCAATTTGGGTACCATCTCTAGGCTAGAATTGAGATAAGAGCTTGTTGCGCATGCGTTAAA
>NW_018463736.1:0-515 GCF_002113885.1 Mizuhopecten yessoensis
CTGGCAGTTTATCATTCATATTTTTATTTTTCCATTTGTTATGTAC
Source organism: Mizuhopecten yessoensis (assembly GCF_002113885.1). Classification (NCBI taxonomy): domain Eukaryota; kingdom Metazoa; phylum Mollusca; class Bivalvia; order Pectinida; family Pectinidae; genus Mizuhopecten; species Mizuhopecten yessoensis. The sequence goes on from NW_018463736.1 coordinate 47, forward strand.
TTCATATACATCTGATGAGAATGGAGGATATTTAACAATGCGGAAAAATTCGCCAAGAAAGCTGAAAGTTACAAAAGGTCAAAAGGTGAAACTTTACACCATGCAGGCCAGGTTTGAACATTTTACTGTAATGTTTGTTTTACTTTCCGTGTGGGGAGGATTTTTAACTGTTATATCAATCAATTAATTTTCATTTATATGGTGTCCCTGAGAATTATTTCTCATATAATTTAAAATTTGTTTCAAGTAATACTCATACTCTCTGTTTTAAACTAGGAACACTTGCTATGTACTCTAAGTATTTGTGCAGTTATGATTGATTGTCTTCCTTTGGATAATATTTCTGTGAGTTGTGTCCCTCACATGATTTCCTTAAATTCTTTTCTGTTTTATATCGGATATAGTTTGTTACTTCTATAAGTTTCAAGTTTCCTTTTAGATAAAATATGTCATGTTTAGGTGATTTTTG
>NW_018463737.1:0-515 GCF_002113885.1 Mizuhopecten yessoensis
TGGAGCATCCTTGAGCCAAGGGGACTCAATTTTGTATTAGCAGTAAGTGTGGTCTCCGAGGGGGGGCAGAAGAGCGGGGCCCAATAGGAAAAATAGAAGTAAAACCTTTAAAATCCTTCTCCGACCATCGGGATTAAGGGATTTTATCCCTATTTAGTGTGGAGCATCCTTGGGTGACGGTGACTCAATTTTGTATAATTGGTGGGTATGACCCCTGTAAGGGCATAGGGGTGGGGCTCTGTTTGAAGTTTGTTCTCTATATCTCAAGAACTGGATGGATCTTTCTGAAATTTCATATGTACTTACAGCACCTACCATGGAGTGCTATATCTTTACTTGATACCAATTACTTTAATTATATTCAGGTGAGCGATACAGGCCCTCTGGGCCTCTTGTTTCCCAATTCCACATGATAATGTCAAATATTTTATCCAATCAATAAGGTATAAGCCACTGCAGCAAGAAAGTATAACAAGAGGTCATTTAGTCCTGTATCTCTCTCCTCGACCTGTTTC
>NW_018463738.1:0-515 GCF_002113885.1 Mizuhopecten yessoensis
AAATTGCGACTCCGTTGATATTGCCTGTGAGCGTTTTACTGATGTATTTCTAAAATTTGCTAATTTATGTATTTCATCTAAAGTTGTCACTTTAAGACCAAATGACAACATTGGATGACCTCCGAACTAAGATTGAGAATTCCAGATAGGTTGCACAAAATCGTGAGGTCAACCAAATTTCTTTCGGATGTTAATAAATTTAAGTCTCAACGTAATAAGGTTAACAACATGAAAAACCATGCCCGTTTCATATTTTAAGAAAATGTTCAAGGTATAATTGAAGAGTATTCGTCCTCTGATCCAAAATCTTACTGGAGACTTATTAAACGGTCATGCTAATGACTAATGACGAAGATAAAGCTAACTTATCTAAATGATTATTTTGGAATAATACACGAGTAAATGATACTAACACTGTGATTCCTATTATGGAGCCAAAAATGAAAATACGTTTAGATCTATTAGAGCAGATAGTAATGAAATTCGAGACGTTCTACATATATTGAAGCTCGGCA
>NW_018463739.1:0-515 GCF_002113885.1 Mizuhopecten yessoensis
CACAACTTATATTATTTAAAATAAGAAAAATGGAATGTATTTTTTATTTTTATTTTTTATTTGTTTTAGTTAACACAAATAGTTTAAAAAATATTTGAAACAAAAACAAACCCAGATGTCTTTAGTCTATAATGAAGAGAAGAAAAAATGATAGGTGTACAACCTTTCAATAATGGAAATATCATAACCTTGAAATGAATTTGTAAAATAAATCTGTTCAGTATTTGAAAAAAACATTAAACATATATTCATCAGATATTGATTGTATATAGACATATAAAAACTGTTTTACGAAAACACAACCTAATCAAAGTTAAAATCATTGACACTATATATATTCATAGACATATATCAAAAAGAGAATGAGACAGGAAAAAGCAGTTAATATTTGAAGAAAAAAAAGCATTTTTTTGTATGCTACATGAATAAACTTTTATGAGACTTCAAACTATAAAAATGGATAAAAAAAATATTTATCACAAGAACAGTTTTTACACGAAACATTAACTCCTGTA
>NW_018463740.1:0-515 GCF_002113885.1 Mizuhopecten yessoensis
GAAGAAGTCGTTTAAAGAAATTGTTGACGTACGGACGGACGAACGGACGGACGACGGACGGACGAGGTGAGCTAACAAGGTGAGCTAACAAGAGGCCCATGGGCCTTAACGGTCACCTGATATATTTATACAGAGAGTTGATTTTGTTTTTAACAGGAACAGAAATATTATTCAGTGACAAAAAACAATAAAACAACCTTATTCAATATCTAGCATACAGATTTAAGACTAAAAAGTATTTGAAACTAGCACCTCTGATTCTAAACAAGAAAAAATGAAGAAATTTTAGCACACTGACTCCTTTGGGCCCCACCCTACAGCCCTTGGGGGTAGGGCTGGCTCAAAATTTTCAAAGTATCAAACTGTCAACTCAGGGTTATAATTCAAATCAAGTTATTAACATGTAACATTCAAAGTAGCATTTGCCATTATAAACCTAGCATTTGCCATTATAAACCATAATAAATTTATGGGGGTAAACGTGAGACCCTAGGGTCATAAACCTTAAGACCCTT
>NW_018463741.1:0-515 GCF_002113885.1 Mizuhopecten yessoensis
GCCATCTTTTGAATCCAAAATCATTAAAAATAGCTATTTGATTAACTTTCCCTTTCCTTAAAGTAACATCCCTATGTCCCCAGCTAACAGTATTTAGGTGTCGCAGGTAATTCGGCATTCAATGGCTTGCTAAGAATATCATTATTTCCTTGATACATGATGGACAATATTGTTACACGGAGCTTCAAAAGATACCCGTAGATGAGCAATAAGGACAAGTTTCGTAACCGCTACCATAATATAATTGCGAATAATGATATGTCTCTGTGCAACACGAAGACCGATATCTTTTTGGTGCTTATTTTTGTGTATTGTAAATACGTTGTCGTTGCTGGATTCCCACCGTTGGGACGTAGCGTGGCTTTGATTAGGCCTGGGTTTTCGTGGCGGGTATGTTAATTGTACGGAGGACGCTTGTCCTTTAAGGGCGCCTGGTCATATTATCCTTATACTTTTCAAAGGGTTTCTTTGTTCATATTTTGCGTAGGTGTTATTGTTTTGTTAGTTCAAATAAC
>NW_018463742.1:0-515 GCF_002113885.1 Mizuhopecten yessoensis
CAGACTTTTATATATCATAGCGTCAACAGGAAAGGCAAGTAAAAAAAGAGTTTTATATATCATAGCGTCAACAGGAAATGCAAGTAAAATCAGACTTTTATATATCATAGCGTCAACAGGAAAGGCAAGTAAAAACAGAGTTTTATATATCATAGCGTAAACAGACAAGGCAAGAATAGAACAGACTTTTATATATCATAACGTCAACAGGAACGGGAAGAATATAACAGACTTTTATATATCATAACGTCAACAGGAAAGGCAAGTAAAAACAGAGTTTTATATATCATAGCGTCAACAGGAACNAAACAATATAACAGACTTTTATATATCATAGCGTCAACAGGAACGGGAAGAATATAACAGACTTTTATATATCATAACGTCAACAGGAACGGGAAGAATATAACAAACTTTTATAGATCATAATGTCAACAGGAACGGGATGAATATAACAGACTTTTATATACCATAGCGTCAACAGGAAAGGCAAGTAAAAACAGAGTTTTATATAT
>NW_018463743.1:0-372 GCF_002113885.1 Mizuhopecten yessoensis
GTGGGCGCAACACTAAAATAGCTAAGATAGGAGGCCCGTGAGGTGAGCGCTACACTATAATAGCAAAGATAGGAGGCCCGTGAGGTAGGCGCAACACTGTAATAGCTAAGACAGGAGGCCTGTGAGGTGAGCGCAACACTATAATAGCTAAGATAGGAGGCCTATGATATAGGGATAACACTTTAATAGCTAAGATAGGAGGCCCGTGAGGTGGGCGCAATACTATAATAGCTAAGATAGGAGGCCCGTGAGGTGGGCGCAACACTATAATAGCTAAGATAGGAGGCCTATGATATAGGGGAAACACTATAATAGCTAAGATAGGAGGCCCGTGAGGTGGGCGCAACACTATAATAGCTAAGATAGGAGGCC
>NW_018463743.1:388-515 GCF_002113885.1 Mizuhopecten yessoensis
CAACACTAAAATAGCTCAGATAAGAGGCCTGTGAGGTGGGTGCAACACTATAATTGCAGAGATAGGAGGCCTGTGGGCCTGTGAGGTGGACGCAACACTATAATAGCTAAGACAGGGGCCCGTGAGG
>NW_018463744.1:0-515 GCF_002113885.1 Mizuhopecten yessoensis
GACAAACATGGAGTTGGATACCGGTCTGCTGATGGAGCGAGCCTTCGAAACTTGTTCATCTGAAAACGAGAAATGGCGTCAGCTACAGTGTTTTTAATTCCTGGAATGTGTTGAGCATGAACTATGAAATTGTATGATGCTGAACAAAATGTTAACTTTCTCATCAGTTTCATAATCACACTGGACTTTGATCTTCCCCTGTTGATAATATCAACTGTTGCCATATTGTCACAGTGAAACAAAATTCTCTGCCTAGACCATCCTTTCCCCCACAGCACACAACACATCACAATAGGATATAATTCCCGAAAGGCCATAGATAGTTTTTCGCCGTCTAAAGTCATGTCCTCTGGAAACTCTCCTTGAAACCAATGGTTACCATGAAAACCCCCGAAAGCTTTGTCGGTTGCATCAGTAAATAAGTGCATGTCAGCTGCCACAGTAACATTGTCATTTAGAAAAAACGACACCCCGTTCCATTGGGTTAGGAATATCAACCACATTTCCATGTCAAG
>NW_018463745.1:0-515 GCF_002113885.1 Mizuhopecten yessoensis
ATGTAGTATGCTTTTAGCGAGTATGTAAAGTATGTAGTACGCTTTTAGCGAGTATATAAAGTATGTAGTACACTTTTAGCGAGTATATAAAGTATGTAGTATGCTTTAAGCGAGTATGTAAAGTATGTGGTATGCTTTTAGCGAGTATGTAAAGCATGTAGTACGCTTTTAGCGAGTATGTAAAGTATGTAGTACGCTTTTAGCGAGTATATAAAGTATGTAGTACGCTTTAAGCGAGTATGTAAAGTATGTGGTATGCTTTTAGCGAGTATGTAAAGAATGTGGTATGCTTTTAGCGAGTATGTAAAGTATGTNTTTAGCGAGTATATAAAGTATGTAGCATGCTTTAAGCGAGTATGTAAAGATGGTAATCCTGCTATAAAAATCAAAATCATTTAGAATCAAGTGTCCAAATAAATCCTTGGTTGATTGATATGAATCAAGTTTAGAAACTCATTTCAAATAATGACAGGATAAATACTATTTTACTGTATGTTCTGAGGGATAAATACTAT
>NW_018463746.1:0-515 GCF_002113885.1 Mizuhopecten yessoensis
TCCTAGGAACACAGATGCAAAATAATTCCATTTTTCATAAGAAGAAACCTTTTCACTGCAGTGAATATATAAACCACTGTATTTAAAAGCTTTTCAAAATTATTGAGACACTTGTAAAGGTATGGGTAGCAGTCATCCACTTGTCTGTCCACAATTTAGTTTCAGCAAGTTAACATCCTTAAATATTGTTCTGTAACAATATACACAGACTGATGCAAAATTGAAATTTGAACAAAATTATTCACACGTATTAAAAAGCATGCATACCCTGGTCAATGTCCACACTTTACAAGATAACTAGCTTGAATATTTATTGATCAATACACAAACTTAGACGATAAGTTCAAAGTTGAGTGAAATCCATGCATAATTAGTTAGCATACTGTACTCTGTTTGGTCAATGATTTTTGCCAAGTAACTTTGTCAGATTTGGCAAGATTCTGAAGAAACTTGATTGATATCTTATTCACCAAGAAAGGCAAAGTTCAAAGATGAATACAATCTGTGCATAATCT
>NW_018463747.1:0-515 GCF_002113885.1 Mizuhopecten yessoensis
TCAAACTTAACTTCAATGATTTATAAATATTGCATCCAGAGAGAAATTGGGCAAAGTATTTTACAATTTTTGTGCTTTTTATGTGTAAAAATAAATTTGTTCAATGCTATTAAAACTGGATTTATATGAAGTTTCTATTAAAATAAGAAGCATATGCGAAATCACAATTTTTGTCATTTTTCAATACCCATCATTGCAGCCAAGAGAGTCAATAGATCTATATATCACATATATATTGTGGATGAATACATTTGTTTCAGTAACTAACTGACTATATGGTTTATATGTCTCTGCTTTATGTATAGTTTTAGCAATAGAGTAAATGTATTGTTTCCTCAATTAGAATTTGAATCATAAAATTGTATAGTTTGTTTTTTTAGATCGTGCAGATTTGTAAAACAGCAGATTTTCTTTTATTATTAAAAAATAGCTGGGAGATAGTAATCAAAAATGAAAATGTTACAGTATGGATCAATTTTTTTCTTCAGTCTATTTTTTTCATGCAAAATATCAAT
>NW_018463748.1:0-515 GCF_002113885.1 Mizuhopecten yessoensis
TTGTAAAGATATAACTGGTGATAAATCTTTTGTAAGGATATAACTTGTGATACATCTTTTGTAAGGTTATAATTGGTGATGAATTTTTTTGTAAGGATAGAACTGGTGATAAATCTTTTGAAAGGTTTTAATTGGTGATTAATCTTTTGTAAGGATATAAGAGGTAATAAATCTTTTGTAAAGATATAAATTGTCGGTGGTAAATCTTTGGTAAGGATATAACTGGTGATAAATCACTTGTAAGGTTATTACTGGTGGTAAATCCTTTGTTAAGACATAACTTGTTGGTGGTAAATCTTTGGTAAGGATATAACTGGTGATAAATATTTTGTCAGGATATAACTAGTGGTAATTTTTTTGTAAGGATATAATTGGTGATAAATCTTTCGTAATGTTAATTTAACTTGTGGTATATCTTTGGTAAGGTTATAATTGGTGATAAATATTTGGTAAGGATATTTCTGGTGATAAATCTTTTGTAAGGATAGAACTGGTGATAAATCTTTTGTAAGGTT
>NW_018463749.1:0-515 GCF_002113885.1 Mizuhopecten yessoensis
ACATCACCGGATATACAAATATGTCATCCGTTTCACGTTCGGAGGATCAATCCAGTCAAGTGTGACAGAGGCATTAAGCATACTGACAAGGACAATGCAAGTTGAAAACAACAAAATTTTGATGAGTGCACACTACATCGACGACGATACAACAACCTAAAAATAATGAGGGAAGATGAAAAAAATACATAAATGTCGCCAATGACAACTTAACTCGACAAGCGATACGCAGTCAGGCCATGCCATCAGTTATTAATGTCGATAACAAGTTGTTACACCAGTACAGGTAGACAGCAACAGCGCCACTGACTTATTAATACTAAGGTATGACAATAAAATTGTACAAATGGAAACAATGTTTCTGCTGACTTATTTGCAAGATTTCTATATATAGGTAGAAAAGACAAAAAGACAAGGAATGCATTTTAGACCTTGCTGTTGGCAAATTAAAACAATACCTAAATTGTGGCCGCAGTCATGCAAAAGTTCCCAAGGTGTCAGTTTTAAGTCGTTTA
>NW_018463750.1:0-515 GCF_002113885.1 Mizuhopecten yessoensis
AGCTATACCGCTGATATATTGTAGCTATACCGCTGATATATTTTAACTAAACCGCTGACATATTGTAGCTATACCGTTCTTGATATATTTTACATTGTAGCTATACCGCTGATAAATTGTAGCCATACCGCTGATATCTTTTATATTGTAACTATGCCGTTTAGCTATACCGCTGATATATTTTAGCTATGCCGCTGATTTATTATTGCTATACCGCTGATTTATTATAGCAATACCGATTGTACATTGTAGCTTTTTGCTGATACATTGTAGCTATACCACTGATATATTGTAGCTATACCGCTGATATATTGTAGCTAGACCCATTATGCATTGAAGCTATACCGCTGATATATTATAGCTATACCGTTGATAAATTGTAGCAATTTACAGGACCGATTATACATAATATTATTTCCTTAATGACTGAAACTATCCTTTAGGATTAGGAAAAACAACAAAGTTTAAAATGGATACGAATATTTACATACTATAAAATCCATCGTAATTATTGG
>NW_018463751.1:0-515 GCF_002113885.1 Mizuhopecten yessoensis
TTCTCAAGTTCTTTTTTATCTGTTCTGCCTTTACAAATAGCTGTTGGATGAACTTCCATCAGGATTGAAATCACTTAAAAATTATATACAAGTAATTCCTAAAAATATAATGGTGTGTTGTGGCCATGTTGCCATGGAAATATGTTTTACTGATTTAATGTTGGAAGATCTCTAAGCTGTTAAACTTTAAGAGAGACAGAGAAAATAAGGCGGACTTGGTAGTAAAACTAAAATACAATTTACTGTGGGAAGGTTCATCATCTGTTAAAAGCAGAGAGACAGAGAAAACAAGGCACAGAGTTTACTTGAAACTAGAAGTAGAACCAAAAATAAACATTGAGAAAGGTGTCTGGAACTGTAGAGATAAGGATACAGGATGAGATTAGAGTAACGCAGGAGAAAAAGAGAAAGACAGGAGATAAAGGGAAAACAGATATTTAGAGATCTACCAGAGACAAAGAGAGAAAACAGATCTACAGATACATAGGAGATATAGAGAAAAAGAAATTTAGAGA
>NW_018463752.1:0-515 GCF_002113885.1 Mizuhopecten yessoensis
CATCATATCTACGATAAAGGATGTCATGGTGTTCGACTACACTATGCACTGACTGTTAGACATATCTACATCTACAAAATATTGACCACCTTAATCAAGTTGATGTCAATGTGTGAGTGAGAGGGGATAATGCTCAGAAAAGAAAGAGGGGGGAGGTAGAAAGAAAGATAAAGAAGAAATGGCTTAGTGCATAGAGGAATTGCAGATTTAAAAGTGGAAATCGAGGGGATTGTTGCAATGTCAGGTGGCAAGGTTTAATGTGTTCTATCATACATTTATCACCAGCATTGGGGTGGACTGTGTTTGTTGGTGACAAATCTAACTGTTCGTCTTTGTACTATTTCTATTTTGTTTATGTCTCGGTGTCTGTCTTGTTGTAAGGGTTCCAAAGTGAGCAGGCATATTCTAGAGATGGTCATATACTAGGGTTGTAATGCCTGCTCCTTGACAGAACTTGAACCGATTTTAAGGTTCCTACGGAGAAAGCCAAGAGTGGTATTGGCTTTTCCACAAAT
>NW_018463753.1:0-515 GCF_002113885.1 Mizuhopecten yessoensis
CATAAGACAAATGACAAGTAAATCTAACTGTTAAAAATGAGATGACGTCAGTAAAGTAAAGATAGATCTCGTGTGAGGGCAGGTGTGATAACATAAATGTATTACCGTGATCAACGGATGCTTCAAGTATTTAGATACAAGAGCTTTCGACAGTCTTTGTACAAAACTTTGTGATTTGCATGTAACACTAACACAGAGGTAGCTTTGAATAATATGAATAAACAGTATAAATGAGAAGTAATCATTAAAAAAAGTTAACAAATACTGACAAAACGTTATTCGGTAAAAGTTTGAAGAGTGTAATTGTTAGATAAAACGCCAGCTACAGGTGTGCTATATGAATCTGAATATAAAATACCCTATAAATCATTGGGAAAACTCACTTGAATATTTCGAACAAATCATCGAAGTTGAGCCCCAGCATGCCCTGCTGCTGAGGAAGCTGGACAACAGGTTAAAATAGTTATAGCTTACAGACTCTGGTGGAAAAGTACATGTCCGCTACAAACCAACTC
>NW_018463754.1:0-515 GCF_002113885.1 Mizuhopecten yessoensis
TGGCGAGGAGAGGGGAGGAATATCGGGGAGAGGGGAGGAATGGCGAGGGGAGGGGAGGAATATCGGGGAAGGTGAGGAATAACGTGGAGAGGGGTGGAATATCTGGGAGAGGAGAGGAATAATGAGGGGAGGGGAGGAATATCGGGGAGAGGGGAGGAATAACGAGGGGAGGGGAGGAATATCGGGGAGAGGAGAGGAATGGCGAGGAGAGGGGAGGAATGGCGAGGGAAGGAATGGCGAGGGGAGGAATAGCTAGGGGAGGGGAGGAATATCGGGGAGAGGTGAAGAATAGCGAGGGGAGAGGGGAAGAATAGCGAGGGGAGGGGAGGAATTCTGAGGGGAGGGGAGAAATATCGGGGAGAAGGGAGGCATAGCGAGGAGAGGGGAAGAATATCGGGGAGAGGGGAGGAATGGCGAGGAGAGAGGGGAAGAAAAGCGAGGGGAAAGAAGGAATTGCGAGGAGAGGGGATGAATGGCGAGAGGAGGGGAGGAATATCGGGGAGAGGGGAGGAATA
>NW_018463755.1:0-515 GCF_002113885.1 Mizuhopecten yessoensis
CATTGACCCCTCAATACTTTGTAACAACGTAAACAAACAAAACCTAGATTTTGAGTTTGATTTATGTCTTCTGATGCCATTTAACCTTAAAATTAACAATATCTAGCCTAAAATGATGCATAGCTATGAATATCAGGACAAATTAAAGTAATAATCAACTGTTGACATGTTAATTGATTTATTCGTATTTTTGCAAAGAGTGATCGGATTCTGGAACTGATCCGAATTAGGTCCTTCCTACTGAATTGTTAATTCAAATACTAATAATGGAAAACGTATAACTAACAGAAATATTAAATTCGATGTCTAGCATCATTTATTTTGTTTTTAAAAGTATTTTCATGCACGAGTAATATTTTGTATTGCTAGTGTACTATTAACGCCATACTTTCAAAGGAATTAAAATAACTAAGTACTTAACAAATGTAATTGTTTATTCTGTTATTTCAGGGAGGAATTAAGAGTGTCGTCTGGACGGACGTATTTCAGTGTGTTATGATGTTCGCGGGTATATT
>NW_018463756.1:0-515 GCF_002113885.1 Mizuhopecten yessoensis
AGGTATTACTTATGTTTATACAATCACAGAAATGTTAACACATGTACAGTTCATGCTGACACACTATTAGACCTGCTCTCTTATTTCTTTACACACCTCATGCAACTTAATATGTTAGTCATAGCAGTATTACTTCCTTGGTCAAGAGATATAGGATATAAAATATATACTGTCAATGTAAAACAAGTCATTCAGAAGGTATGTATCACTACCTTTCATTTTTTAAATGCTATTGTTGCAAAATCCTTTCATCAATAATTCTATTAAAGCTATGATTTTTTGCTCTGCTTCTCAGCAGCAAGTTTGGGCTACACCTTTCATTATAAAATTTACCTAGTCTGAAGGTACAATGTGAGTTTATGCCTAGTGTCTTAACTTCAATATTTCTTTTAATGAGGATATTTCGCTACATACAAAGATGAGTGATACAGGCCCTCTCGGCCTCTTGTATATCATCTTAAACTTCCAGATCTAAGGATGCATACTTCAAAGTACATTTGGTTGAAATACAAGAG
>NW_018463757.1:0-515 GCF_002113885.1 Mizuhopecten yessoensis
ATATTGCGGATGCTGATTTATGCTTCATGAGTTTAATCACGTTTGCATTGCGAGCGGGGGATATCTATGACGGCGTCTTCTTGTTATGTTTAAATTGCACACCATGAAAAATCATAACTTTGGTTTTATCTGTGTGTACAGTGTGTTCCCACTGGTCAGGGTAATAGGCACGGTTATTCCGCAGTTCCTGTTGACCTTCCACAGTCCCTAGAAATAAAACCAAATCGTCTGCATATAACATCAGGAATAGCCTAATATATCAAAATGGTATTGTCCATTACACTATGAGATACAAAAACTGAAAATCATTTACATACACGTAAAGAATATCGGCGATGAATCTTCACTTTGCATCAAACCAATACCACTGTCAAAAATGTCCGAGAAGGAACCTTAAATTTGATACAGGTCCTTACATCATTAAATATCAATTTAATAACACGTAAAAGCTTACCTATACGATCCCATTTCGATATTTCATATCCTTAATTATTCCTGTCAACATAGTCGAAAAC
>NW_018463758.1:0-515 GCF_002113885.1 Mizuhopecten yessoensis
ACTATATAGACAGTGAAAGTTGTCCAGACTAACAAGGTAATATTAATAGACCGAACTAAGAAGTTAAAACTATAAAGGCAGTCTTAATATTCGGGACTAACAAGCTGATGATATAAAGACAGTCCTAATTGTCCAGACTAACAAGGTGATACTATAAAGAAAGTCCAAATTGCGCGGACTAAGAAGTTTAAACTATAAAGAAAGTCTTAATTTTCCGGACTAACAAATGCAAGGTGATAATATAAAGACAGTCCAAATCGTCCGGACTAACAAGGTGATACTATAAAGACAGTCCTAATCGACCGAACTAAGAAGTTAAAACTATATAGACAGTCCAAATCGTCCGGACTAACAAGGTGATACTATATAGACAGTCCTTATCGGCCGAACTAAAAGGTTTAAACTATATAGACAGTCCTAATTGTCCGGACTAACAAGGTGATATTATATAGACAGTCCTACTTGTCCGGACTAACAAGGTGATACTATAAAGACAGTCCAAATCGTCTGGACTA
>NW_018463759.1:0-515 GCF_002113885.1 Mizuhopecten yessoensis
TCTCCTTTAATTTTGAACCCCACTGTCTGCGGTACATGTATATGCGTATTTGTTTTGAAAACCAGGAGTATGGGCCTTGTATGTCAGTGGTACCATACTGTCCTCGTCCTCCTCAAACCGTTCACAGTTACCTCCCGCGGGGTGACTATTCAGTGGCTTTTTCTAGACCATCACTGGCTTCTGGCTATCCATGGGAACTTAATCCATCTCATTATAGACAGGAGCTTCTCTGAGATGTTGGAACGGTAACTCTGTTGTTAAATTTTGGGCTACCTTGACGGTGGACGATGTCCTCTGTTCCTCCACTCGCGGTGTAATAGGTATAACCCGATTACCAAAAAACATGACGCCCGCGTCCAAGTCGATGACACAGTTGTTCCTCGACAGGAAATCCACACCTACCAACATATCGTCTATGATGGGTGCCTCACATACGGTCCAGGGTACTTCAGTAAATAAATAAATATACAACAAACGCTTTACAGTACATAGATATACAATTTTATACAGTTAAT
>NW_018463760.1:0-515 GCF_002113885.1 Mizuhopecten yessoensis
GTTAACGTTGTAATCCTATAGATAGGAGAAATGAACCTGTGATCTTGTGGAATTTATTTGAACTTATCGGACTAATTGATTTTATGATACTTACTTGGATGTCTTTGTATAGCAACGTCAAAGTAAGCAGGGTAGATGATACCATCCTTATCTCCTGCACACAGTATCACATTGTTGGCAGAACGGAAAAACTCGAGGCCATCTAAAAAGTACACAAATACAATGTACACATAACGTCAATGTCACTGTGTTAAATAGCTTTACGTAATGTTATCATCAAATAGCTTTACATATCGTTGATGTCACTATATTTAAATAATTTTACATACATAGATGTAATGTTTTTGTTGCTGAGTTTAAATAGCTTTACATACTGTTGATGTTACCGTGTGAGTAACATAATGAAATTGATATATGTTTCAGCTACTCCTAATCAACAAAACATGTCCATACATAAGCTACTGAATTACGATGTAAGTTTGGCATTGATTTATATGTGTAACCTTAAGTGGAGT
>NW_018463761.1:0-515 GCF_002113885.1 Mizuhopecten yessoensis
TTTCATATCTTTTTGTACCACGGTACACTTTCATATGGTACACAATGATATGAAAATTCAAGTCTTTGTGTACCATGGTACATAAAGATTATAAACAACTTAACACAAAATCTCTTTATTTTCACATGTTTATGTACCAACAGCCGATATCAGCCGGTTAAGCAACGGTCCTAGTTTAAACGGTTCTAGTAGAAACGGCCCTACTTGTATGTACTTTGTTATGTATTGGCGAACAATAGAACTACATAACCATGTTAAAACGACCTCGCTTTAAAAACGGCCCTGGAATCATAACTCAAAGACAAGAAGGTAGAACATTATAAGTTCACTAACTCCAAGGCGGGGGTTTCCGAGGGTCACGGGAAAACCTAGTCCATATAGGGGTATCGTAGGGGTCTGAATGGAGGAACTAACTCCCAATGTTAGGGTTCTGAGTGAATAAACAACTTCAAGTTGAACTTCGCCACTGCATTAATCCACTACGAACATGGGCTAGCTAGCTTCGCCACTGTAAT
>NW_018463762.1:0-515 GCF_002113885.1 Mizuhopecten yessoensis
ATGTCCTGAAAGCGGGGGATATAAATTCCACGAATTTGCTTGTTTACCTTTGCCACTTAATGAAGCAAGAATTAGTTATTTTGATATTATTTTATGAACAATATACATAGCAGAACTTGTAAAGATATAGTATGGCAGTGTAATGAGTGTACTATGTTACTACAGAGGATGGCAGAGGAAAGAGACTCGCTGAGGGAACTCAACGAGGAGATGAAGCTAACACAGCTACAGAACATGGAGGACCCCGGCCAGATCGCTACTTCACCCAGACTCGAGATGTTGTCACTGCCTCCAGAAGTCAAGTCAGTCCAACTGATAAGTTTGTCTCGAATATAAAATTATACAGATGTTCTGACGTGTATTTCAAAGTATTTTCAGAGTATTTGATAAAAGGACTATAGTTTTGTAATATTGAAAATCATAATCTGTCAATGGACTTTTCACTTTCCACTTTCCAGACATATGAACTGTATTGTCTGGAACATGGATTAATTTTCATGGAATGAGTTTTGATG
>NW_018463763.1:0-515 GCF_002113885.1 Mizuhopecten yessoensis
AAAATAATTAGGATTATTATATAAACTTATTGTAATTATTGTAATAATTATTATTATAGGAATTTCCATCATGGGTATATATATCAGAGGTTGGTTGATTCTGCTGGTGCACTCTACGGTTACATGATAGCTGCAATTTATCTGGCACGAATGATACTATCTTTATTATGATATTTGTAATTTTTTAGTTACCTTCTTATTGAACTAACACCAGCATATTTTTTCATATTGCATTTTGCTTTTGCTTAAACTATTAACTTTCAAATGGCAGTTATATGAACGTATCATAAGAAACTAAGCGTACGCTTGGCCAATAGTACATTCACAATGCCTGACTTGGCATCTTTGTCAGTAAATGCTTAAATAGCCGTTACTATTTTTTTGATGTATTGCTCTTTCAGGGGGTTTTCTTGTTACAATGAACATATCTTCAGACGATAGTGGCGATGAGCCGATGCTTGTAGAAAAGGGGGCCCTCCGCTTGGGGAGCTTTGTGTCCGATATGGCAAAAGAAC
>NW_018463764.1:0-515 GCF_002113885.1 Mizuhopecten yessoensis
TTCTATATTGATGATTTAGTCCTTGTCAACAATGACATATTCTATTCAAATATTTATTCGATACAACAGATTAAGTCACTAGAAAATGACTGATTCTTAGAAAGTAAATTTATTTTCATAGTAACTGCACAAAAAATTAATCTTTACAATATATTTAGTCAAGGAACAATGACTTATTCTATACAAATGATTCAGACATTCAACAATGACTTATAATATACAAGGGATTTAGTCAATGGACACTGGCTAATTGCATACAAGCGATAAAGTCACAGAACAATGACTTATTGTACAGCCAGCGACTTGATCACTGAACAATGGATAATTATGCACGAGTGGTTAAGTCACTAAGGAATGATTATTTCTACACAAGCAATTCAATCACTGAACTAGAAAATGTCTGTAAGACATAAATGCCCCCGTTCATTGGAAAATGATGTAGTCTACACATTTAGTCATGGAACAATTATTTATTCTTTAGTAGTGATTGAGTCACTGAATAATGACTTATTCTT
>NW_018463765.1:0-515 GCF_002113885.1 Mizuhopecten yessoensis
CACATCCTTATCCATTAGTATCAAGTAACATTCACATCCTTATCCGTTAGTATCAAGTAACATTCACATCCTTATCCATTAGTATTGAGTAAAATTCACATCCTTATCCATTAGTATTACGTAACATTCACATCCTTATCCATTAGTATCAAGTAACATCAAAATCAAAACCCTTAAGATACAAGTTACAAGTTACCAAATCCTCTTGCATACTTTTGATATATTTAATACTTTCTTCTTCAATAATATTGTTTAAACTAAGCTACATTCACATCCTTACCCAAAAGTCACAAGTAACAACCTAATCTTAACCCATTAATCACAATAAACATTCAGTATCCCAAACCTGTAGTCATACGTAACATTGACTATCCCATACATGTAGTCACACGTACCATTCACTATCCAACCCTGTAATCAAAAGTCACATTGATTATCCCAACCCTGTAGTCATAAGTAACATTGACTATCCCATCCATGTAGTCAAACGTAACATTCACTATCCCAACCCTGTA
>NW_018463766.1:0-515 GCF_002113885.1 Mizuhopecten yessoensis
CCACGCTCCGTGCTAGGTCTACCCCAAAATGAGAAAGGTCTACTAGTACGGTATGTACTCTGTCACCTTCATTCGACAAAACATTTTTTTTGTCTGATGAAGGTGACAGACAAACATACCGTACTAGTCATCGAAACGAGTTTCATTAAAAAGAAAGTATCTAGTGTTGGCTTACGTTCGAGACAATCATTCCAACAACAATTGTTTTACTGTAAATGGTTCGTGACATAATATGCGTTGAGGTAGTCTTTGCGCTTCAACGAATAAGAATGCGTTTTGTGTGAATCTACCATTATGAAACTAGCAAGGACAGCCACATCCTCGATATCCAGGGGCTACGCTCACTTTCGCTCTCTACATCCCTGGACTATGTCATAGCAAAATTGAAGGCTCGGTGAGCGTCACCTTGTTGATGAGACAAGAAAACTAGTTCGGTCCTTTGATGTACATTAAAAGAATTTGACAGGCTCTGAAGTCGGGGGTCTCTCCTTTGTAATCTTCAAAGGACAGGTATC
>NW_018463767.1:0-515 GCF_002113885.1 Mizuhopecten yessoensis
ATTCGCTACTAGTCCTGAAGTCTGCATGGATTTTGATGAAATTTGTAGGGCCAAATAGGGCAAATAAAGGTTAATTCTTTAAAATCATTCTTCTTTAAGAACGACAGGATTTAGTCCATGCACATTTGGTTTGAACCATTGTTGGAAGAGGCAGCTCAAAAAGTAGGAAAATATTTGTAAGATAACTTGAATGAGATTATTTTACCACAATTACTGAAATATTCAGGTAAGCAATGCAGGCCCTAGTCTCTGGGCCTTTTGTTTCAAGGTCACAGGTATTAAATAGGTAAAAAATCATTTGAGTATCTTATTTCTTTTCATAAGACCTGGAATCCACACCAATAATAACCATTACCTTTTTTAAGGTCACAGGGGTCAAATATGTTAATTGCTTTAAAATCTAAAGTTCTAGAACTTTGCAGAAGACCTAATTAAAGGTTACATTTGCCAGTGGGTTACTTAAAGTACTACAAAGTTACGTTTCTTTATAGAATTGACCTGGAGTTATTTTCAAG
>NW_018463768.1:0-515 GCF_002113885.1 Mizuhopecten yessoensis
CCAAGGTCTCTGCTAAAAATCCTACCGTTTATCTAAAGTTGTAATGCTTGCTTTGTCTTACCTAGTCATACGTATTATTTTACCTAAAGCTGGTATATTTCCAAAGCATTTCTGAAGGCACTTCTACTTTGCGTTCATGTGTTATGACCATTAGATGTCATACCCAGTGAATGGCTACGTTAACTGTTTCCATAGTAACGAAACTCTAATAAAGTATCAAATATTAAATTGTTTAATAAATAGTAACAGATTTACCTATTTCTTTCATTTCTGGACGATTGCCATATTTCTAATATTACCAGATTGACAGTACCATGTAAGGTCATTTTTTAGAAGAGTTTACTTTTCAATTTAACATAAGTTTCATAGTGTGTCAAATGATATAGAAAAGTGACAACAATCGTTTTCTTATTGCGTTGTATAGTTTAAATGGTCAAGTGTGCTTACATCTTCATGCACACCGATGTGTCATAAACGCTCTCATTATATACAGTAGTGTACATTGTGTATTCATA
>NW_018463769.1:0-516 GCF_002113885.1 Mizuhopecten yessoensis
GTACTGTAAGACAGTATTCAAGTTGTATGTGTTACTTTGTAGGTACCGTAGGAACAGTATTAAAGTTGTATGTGTTACTTTGTAGGTACTGTGGGAACAGTATTAATCTTGTATGTGTTACTCTTTAGGTACCATAGGAACAGTATTAAAGTTGTAAGTGTTACTTTGTAGGTAGTGTAGGAACAGTATTAAACCTGTATGTGTTACTTTGTAGGTAGTGTAGGAACAGTATTAAACCTGTATGTGTTACTTTGTAGTTACTGTAGGAACAGTATTAAACCTGTATGTGTTACTTTGTAGTTACTGTAGGAACAGTATTCAAGTTGTATATGTTACTTTGTAGGTACTGTGGGAACAGTATTAAAGTTGTATGTGTTACTTTGTAGGTACTGTGGGAACAGTATTAATCTTGTATGTGTTACTTTTTAGGTACCATAGGAACAGTATTAAAGTTGTATGTGTTACTTTGTGGGTACTGTGGGAACAGTATTAAAGTTGTATGTGTTACTTTGTAGG
>NW_018463770.1:0-516 GCF_002113885.1 Mizuhopecten yessoensis
TAGCAGAACACTTGTCATATTTGTATATATGTGTATAGTAGAACATTGGTCCTATTGATATATATTTGGTTGAAGGCATGAGTATAGCAGAACACTCGTCCAATTGGTATATATTCGTTTGAAGGCATGAGTATAGCAGAAAACTCGTCCTATTGGTATATATGTGTATAGAAGAACACTCGTCCTATTGGTATATATAAGTATAGCAGAAAACTCGTCCTATAGGTATATATTTGGTTGAAGGCATGAGTGAAGCTGAACACTCGTTCTATTGGTATAAATTTGGTTGAAGGCAGGAGTATAACAGAACACTGGTCCTATTGGTATATATGTGTATAGTAGAACACTCGTCCTATTGGTATATATGAGTATAGCAGAAAACTCGTCCTATTGGTATATATTTGGTTGAAGGCATGAGTAAAGCTGAACACTCGTCCTATTGGTATNTGAACACTCGTCCTATTGGTATAAATGTGTATAGTAGAACACTCGTCCTATTGGTATATATGAGTATAG
>NW_018463771.1:0-516 GCF_002113885.1 Mizuhopecten yessoensis
GTGATCTCTGAGTCAGGCCCCTCACATACTGTTTACCAGTCAGATAGTTGTGATCTCTCACGCCCCTCACATACTGTTTACCAATCAGATGGTCGTGATCCCCCCGGTCCCTCACATACTGTTTACCAATCAGATGGTCGTGNCCCCCCGGTCCCTCACATACTGTTTACCAATCAGATGGTCGTGTTCTCCCCCGTCCCTCACATACTGTTTACCAATCAGATGGTCGTAATCTCTGAGTCAGGCCCCTCACATACTGTTTACCAGTTAGATGGTCGTGATTTCTCCCGCCCCTCATATACTGTTTACCAATCAGATGATCGTGATCTCTGAGTCAGGCCCCTCACATACTGTTTACCAGTCAGATGGTTGTGATTTCTCCCGCCCCTCACATACTGTTTACCAGTCAGATGATCGTGATCTCTGAGTCAGGCCCCTCACATACTGTTTACCAATCAGATAGTCGTGATTTCTCCCGCCCCTCACATACTGTTTACCAATCAGATGGTCGTGATC
>NW_018463772.1:0-179 GCF_002113885.1 Mizuhopecten yessoensis
GGACAGATACATTCCTACAGTCCATGACTCTGGACAGATACATTATTATTGTCCATGACTCTGGACAGATACATTCCTACAGTCCATGACTCTGGACAGATACATTCCTACAGTCCATGACTCTGGACAGATACATTACTACAGTCCATGACTCTGGACAGATACATTCCTACAGTCCA
>NW_018463773.1:0-516 GCF_002113885.1 Mizuhopecten yessoensis
GGGGGTCTACTGTCTACATTAAATACGGGGGTATCTCCTGTCTACATTATATACAGGGAGGATCTCCAGTCTACATTATATACAGGGGGGATCTACTGTCTTCATTATATACAGGGGGGATCTCCTGTCTACATTATATACCGGGGTTCTCCTGTCTACATTATATACAGAGAGGACCTACTGTCTACATTATATACGGGGAGGGGGGTCTCCTGTCTACATTATATACAGGGAGAATCTCATGTCTACATTATATACAAGGGGGATATCCTGTCTACATAATACATGTATAAAGGGGGTCTACTGTATACATTATATCCAGGGGTGAACTCCTGTATACATTATACAGGGGGGTCTACTGTCTACATTATATACAGGGGGGATCTCCTGTCTACATTATATACAGGGNCTACTGTCTATATCTATACAGGGGGGATCTCCTGTCTACATTATATACAGGTGAATCTCCTATCTAAATTATATACAGGGGGATCTCCTGTCTACATTATATACAGG
>NW_018463774.1:0-253 GCF_002113885.1 Mizuhopecten yessoensis
CTAACAGTGCGGTTTGTATCAGTCGTCACATCGTGTCCTAACAGCGCAGATTGTATCAGTCGTCACACAATGTCCTAACAGCGCAGATTGTATATGTTGTCACACGCTGTCCTAACAGCGCAGATTGTATCAGTTATCACACACTGTCCTAACAGTGCGGTTTGTATCAGTTGTCACACACTGTCCTAACAGTGCGGTTTGTATCAGTCGTCACATCGTGTCCTAACAGTGCGGTTTGTATCAGTCGTCACAT
>NW_018463774.1:429-516 GCF_002113885.1 Mizuhopecten yessoensis
TGTCCTAACAGTGCGGTTTGTATCAGTTATCACACACTGTCTTAACAGTGCGGTTTGTATCAGTTGTCACACACTGTCCTAACAGTG
>NW_018463775.1:0-516 GCF_002113885.1 Mizuhopecten yessoensis
GTCTGAAGACCCCCGTCTTAACAAGTCACTGACTATCTCGGAGTTTATTAACGCATTCGGGAAATTCAAAAGGGTCATGTGCGCCAAATTTCCGGAACGACGGGCAGAACTTGATGTTTATGAAGCGAACATCATAGAGATATCAAACGTTTATGGTCAACGATTTTATGACTATCATTGTCAGTTCACCATGAAGGCTGCAGCTGCCTTGAGAGACAGAAACCAGAAGGTCCGCTGGGACATGAAGGACAACGGCCTTCTTAGTATGGTGGTAGGAAACTCTAAAGTGAACACCTGCCATTTGTGTGGATTGACCTCCCATTCAACCCCGTTCTGTCCTCAGCAAAGGGAGAAAAAGAACGTTCAACAATATGCAAAATATCAATCAACGTCATCGAACGATAGAAATCACAGTAAACCGAACCAGGGGGATAAGGACACTGATCGTCTCGGACGTCCAAAATTTAAAACTAACGGGTCAGAAGTGTGCAATAATTTCAATGACGGCGCCTGTCA
>NW_018463776.1:0-516 GCF_002113885.1 Mizuhopecten yessoensis
CCAGTTTGACGTTTTTGCTCAAATTGATTGTTGCATTAGCATGTAGTATGAATATTGTCATTGAAATGTCACAACACCTGACTAAAAATATAATATACACGTATTAAGTAAAAATACAGTTACTAGACGAGCAGATTGAAAATTGTCCTCATTTAAGATGTTATTTTTGCTCAAATTTAAGAACGTAATAAGCATTTATGCGAATGTATCCTACAATATCCATTTGATATAACATTGTCAAAAATACGAATATGAAACTTGTTTTGAGACATTCGTCAATACTATTGTATTCGATTGCTGATCTGCTAACATCATAATGTGATCTGTTTAGACATTTGCTGCGATGTATATTTCTCATCACTAGACAAATTTGTCACGTTTGCAGGCGCAACATTGATCTTGGATACATACAGATCACGCATTGTAATTATTTTACATCGATAATGTAAATATTTACATGAATATAATGAGTGTTTCTTTGTCAAATGAATATTTGACACTCGTATTACCCCTCGT
>NW_018463777.1:0-516 GCF_002113885.1 Mizuhopecten yessoensis
TGGACCTGATAATACTACCTTTCAATCTTTTTAGTCTGATTTTTTTCCAATCCTTGTTTCTTCTCATTTAATTCAATGAAATCAATATTTTCACTGTCTTCTAAATTTTTAATTGTATCTATAAGTTTTTTTCTGTTAAATTTTGTTGCTTTTTTTTATAAGAAGAGTATGAAATGGTTTTACCTCTAATTTCCATTAGGAGAGTTTCTAAAAACAACTGGTCATTTATTTGAAACATAATTTCTGAATCATGTATTATATTTATATTATTTAGGTTGTATATTGGAAGTGCGTATTGTATTTTGACATCTATGATAGTTTTCTTGACAATTTCAAGATAATCTATTTCATGTAAAAGAGAAGAATTAAATTTCCATAGCCCTTTACCTTTTTTGAATTCATTAAAAATTAAAGAGATTATTGGCATTGAATGAGCAGACCTATATCCTGGACCGATAGTAGAGTTATGTTCACTTGGTAATAAATTTTCTGATATGAGAAAAAAGTCTAAACGTG
>NW_018463778.1:0-516 GCF_002113885.1 Mizuhopecten yessoensis
CATTATCTGTCTATACATTCCGATGTATTTTTTTTATATATATATGTACTGCTACACGTGAAGTTTACTCATGCACAAATATGTTAAATTGAATATGACCTTCATGTCTAGGATAAGTGGCTGACCGACCTTGATGACCTAAAAATACATCCTACGAAGTGAAGTTATGTGCCGAGTAGCACTATTGATAATCTGAGGCTAGTTTTCAACATATGATTCAAGTGCAAATCAATACTTCAACGGTTCTTATACAATATTATCTCAATATATACTGCGTACGTGACCTGTTAGTCTTGCCTATTTTAGATTATACTTATTTGCATTATAGAAATAATCAATTTGTGTATAGCACGTACGGGTTCAATTCAATTCCCTATTACCTTGAGCAGTTGGGTACCACTACGAGGTTAACAGGGGTGGTCAGTCGCGCACGCCTACATGTACGGGTACATCCTACATGTACGGGTACATCCTACATGTACGGGTACATGACAGCCGTCCTACGTTATACAAGCA
>NW_018463779.1:0-516 GCF_002113885.1 Mizuhopecten yessoensis
TAAATAATCACATATTGATTGAGCAGAAACTGTATTAAATAAACTCTTCATACACGATACATTATAGAATCTGTCGCGTTTTTGTTTGAAATCAGCGCATTCAATCATAAAATGTTTGACTGTAAATGGCTGATCACATGCATGACAATAAGACCCGTTTGTTTAAAATCTGTAAACGACTTATGCTGAAAACCTATGAGGCCCAAAATGTTGATATATGGCCAGAAGCATGTACAATGTACTCATATATGTATAAACCTTTAAATGACATAATCTCGATACTAAAAGGTTTAGGGTGGTGATATTTTTTTCGATTATCCAGGTCACAGGGTTGAAATGTTTTTAAAACTTTTAACAGGTTCTTACGAATGACTTATAGTTAAACTACTGATATTTTTCCTGTAGCTTTTTTAGATGAGTTTAAGGTTACAAGAGTGAGAATACTACCAGGGGAGCGATGCAGGCCCATTGGGACTCTTGTTCTAGAAAAGACTCCATATAAGAAAACAATGCCTG
>NW_018463780.1:0-516 GCF_002113885.1 Mizuhopecten yessoensis
TGGTAGTTATAACCAGGTGGTAGTTATAACTAGGTGTAAGCTACACAGACAAGTGGTAGTTATAACTAGTTGTAAGCTACAGCGATTAG
Source organism: Mizuhopecten yessoensis (assembly GCF_002113885.1). NCBI lineage: Eukaryota > Metazoa > Mollusca > Bivalvia > Pectinida > Pectinidae > Mizuhopecten > Mizuhopecten yessoensis. Next base: position 90 of record NW_018463780.1, read on the forward strand.
TGGTAGTTATAACTAGGTGGTAGTTATGACTAGGTGTAAGTTACATAGACAAGTGGTAGTTATAACTAGGGGTTAGTTATAACTAGGTGTAAGCTAAAGAGACATGTGGTTTTTATAACTAGATGTTAGTTATAACTAGGTGTAAGCTTCAGAGACAAGTGGTAGTTATAACTAGGTGTTAGTTATAACTAGGTGTAAGCTACAGAGACATGTGGTTTTTATAACTAGATGTTAGTTATAACTAGGTATTAGTTATAACTAGGTGTAAGCTTCAGAGACAAGTGGTAGTTATAACTAGTTGTTAATTATAACTAGGTGTAAGCTACAGAGACAAGTGGTAGTTATAACTAGGTGTAAGCTACAGCAATTAGTGGTAGTTATTAGTAGGTGGTAGTTATGACTAGGTGTAAGTTACAGAAACAAGTGG
>NW_018463781.1:0-516 GCF_002113885.1 Mizuhopecten yessoensis
TTAGTTCCGTCTTTTCCTGATTAAGCTTAAGCATGTTGGCGTTCAACTAGATACTGATATCTGTCTGACAAGCTTCCAGACTTTCTGAGACTGTATTCGAACTGTCCTGTGGTTTGATGACCATGTAAATGTGTGTGTCATTGGCATATACAACACAGCTGTCTGTATGTACACATGTAGTAATTAGGATAACTTTAACATAGTAACAGGTAACAGGCAAGCAATGTCCGGATCATCTTGTGCATGGAGAACGTTTATATTGTCTGGCATACACATGCTGTTATTTGGCTGAAGCCAGCTTATATCAGTGGACTATAGCTAGTGCCAAGTACACACTGTTATAGCACAGAATCAATTACAATGCCACCATGACACCAAGACTTTCCAACGATAATACGTTAAACAGAAATCTTCCCTAAANTGTGGTAATAAAGGTAAGAAAATGTTAAACTTTTAATTAATCATTTTAACATTATTTCTGTCCTTAAATGGGAATGGCAAATCATAACAGAGATT
>NW_018463782.1:0-516 GCF_002113885.1 Mizuhopecten yessoensis
TGAGGAAATGTCCAAACAAAAGGAAAAGCATATTGAAATCTATACGAAAAACAGCATCAGACACTGAGGAAATGTCCAAACAAAGGAAAAGCATATTGAAATATATACAAAAAAAAACAATATCGGACACTGAGGTAATGTCCAAACAAAAGGAAAAGCATATTGAAATCTATTCAAAAAAAACAACATCAGACACTGAGGAAATGTCCAAACAAAAGGAAAAGCATATTGAAATCTATTCAAAAAAAACAACATCAGACACTGAGGAAATGTCCAAACAAAGGAAAAGCATATTGAAATATATACAAAAAAAAAACAATATCGGACACTGAGGAAATGTCCATACAAAAGGAAAAGCATATTGAAATATATACAAAAAAAAAACAATATCGGACACTGAGGTAATGTCCAAACAAAAGGAAGAGCATATTGAAATCTATACAAAAAACAGCATCAGACACGGAGGAAATCTCCAAACAAAGGAAAAGCATATTAAATATATACAAAAAACAATAT
>NW_018463783.1:0-516 GCF_002113885.1 Mizuhopecten yessoensis
TCTTGACAACAGAGTTTGGCAGCGTGCAAAGCAATACAACGGAAATATTGGGCCTGTTTACAATGTACAAGTCACTATACCATTCGGTATCCTCAAAATGCAATGGGTAACGCTCACTAACATTCTCTTATTCCCTGGTATATGTCATGACAATTTGAATGCTTTGTATGCTCCACCTTACAGATGATGTAAGTAGACTAGTTTGATCATTTGATGAACATCAAAAGAATCATACGGCAGCATAACGGTAAATTAACCGACTCTGAAGTCCGAGGATGATCATTTAGGAGATCAATTTGATATAAAAAGTCACTTTAAAGCCTTGAACAAGTGGCGAGAATGACCATTTTGGAGATCATTTAGACATGAAGAAGTCCCATGGGGCCGTAGACAGTTGGCGCGGACGACAATTGGGAGGACCAGTAAGACATAAATATGTCAATTGAGAGCCTTGAACAATTGGCGAGGTTGACAATTTTGGGAATCAGTTGAACATGAAGGATTCACTTGAGGGCC
>NW_018463784.1:0-516 GCF_002113885.1 Mizuhopecten yessoensis
AACACATGTATATACTCCTACAACAAACACATGTAAATCCTCCAACAACAAACATAAAGATATCCTCCAACAACAAACACATATAAATCCTCCAACAACAAACATATAGATATCCTCAAACAGCAAACACATATATATCCTACAACAGCAAACACATATAAATCCTCCAAAAACAAACATATAGATATCCTCCAACAACAAACACATATAAATCCTCCAACAACAAACATATAGATATACTCCTACAACAATCATATAAATCCTCCAACAACAAACATATAGATATCCTCAAACAGCAAACACATATAAAACAACAAACACATGTATATACTCCTACAACAAACACATGTAAATCCTCCAACAACAAACATATAGATATCCTCCAAACACAAACATATACATATCCTCCAACAACAAAAATATACATTTCCTCCAACAGCAAAAACATCTATATCCTCCAAACACAAACCTATATAGATATCCTCCAACAACAAACATATAGATATCCACCAACAA
>NW_018463785.1:0-516 GCF_002113885.1 Mizuhopecten yessoensis
TGGAAGGGGGAGTATGTAACCCTGGTAAATACTAGCTGCAATATATCAACCAATAATTATAAACCATGTGAGAAAAAATGTCAATGTTCAAGCACAATCTCAATATCTTTACGGACTGTCAATCAATGTCTCTAATACAAACAGCTTCTGCAATATCTGAATAATGTTTGTAGTCTATAAATACTGTGAAATACCTTGTTCTTCAGCTGGAAACGCCAAAAGTCGAATATACATTTCCATAGAAATTCCCAAACACACAATATGGCACCATCTTGGAAAGTCTGAATCACTGATGTGTTTGAATCAGGTACGGAAGCACATCTCCACAAGAATGATGAAAATTGGATCTCTATCCGACGAACGCTTGAATCACTGACCTTGACCCGATCAGCTGATAGCTATATATAGACACACGCGTAAACACTCATCACGCAAACATGGCCGATGACTACTGTACTGTACTGTCGAGGATAGTTCTCACTGGAGGCTCCATATGTAACCGGGTATTCAAATTGA
>NW_018463786.1:0-281 GCF_002113885.1 Mizuhopecten yessoensis
TCTATCTGTACAATTTAACATCTGTCTGTACAATTGACAATCTATATGTACAATTTAACATCTATCTGTACAATTGACCATCTATCTACAATTGACCATCTATCTGTACAATTTAACATCTATCTGTACAATTGAACATCTATCTGTACAATTTAACATCTGTCTGTACAATTGACAATCTATCTGTACAATTTAACATCTATCTGTACAATTGACAATCTATCTGTACAATTTAACATCTGTCTGTACAATTGACAATCTATCTGTACAATTTAACATCT
>NW_018463786.1:306-516 GCF_002113885.1 Mizuhopecten yessoensis
ATCTATCTGTACAATTGACCATCTATCTGTACAATTGACCATCTATCTGTACAATTGACCATCTATCTGTACAATTGATCATCTGTCTGTACAATTGACAATCTATCTGTACAATTAACCATCTATCTGTACAGTTTAACATCATCTATCTGTACAATTTAACATCATCTATCTGTACAATTTACCATCTATCTGTACAATTGACCATCT
>NW_018463787.1:0-516 GCF_002113885.1 Mizuhopecten yessoensis
TATAAATATATCAGGTGACCGTTAAGGCCCATAGGCCTCTTGTTAGGGTATGTTGACCGGATGGCATAACCACCGATGCCGTCTGATCCCGGACAATAGGCTAGGAAGGATCGACATGCTTCAGCGAAAATTATTGACACTTCTCAACACCACAGTTAATACAAATTACAATGCAGTAATTAGCTAACACTCTATCAGTGATTACCGATTAACAATAGCTCTACTGCAATTTAATTGAAATTATTTGCAGTCGCGATCGAGGGACCGTGTTATTTTCAATCCTCAACATGTGGCGTGACGCCCTACTGCACTGTTAGAACTACAGGCTGATTTGACCGTAAAGGGATTATAAAAAATATGTTTATACTAGAAGCGTGGACATTTAATACATCCCCTTCAAATCTACACGAAGGGAAACAAATAAAAGCAGAAAACACTATTTTTATGATGCTTCATTTTAAAATGGCATCTGAATTAGCTACACTTTCTTCGTTTGATTTCTGCAGGATTCGTCCA
>NW_018463788.1:0-516 GCF_002113885.1 Mizuhopecten yessoensis
GGATCCTTAAGGTGGCAAGTGGTACGGGGATCCTTAAGGTGACAAATGGTACGGGGATCGTTAAGGTGACAAGTGGTACGGGGATCCTTAAGGTGACAAGTGGTACGGGCATCCTTAAGGTGACAATTAATACGGGGATTCTTAAGATGACAAGTGGTACGGGGATCCTTAAGGTGATAAGTGGTACGGGGATCCTTAAGGTGCCAAGTGGTACGGGGATCCTTAAGGTGGCAATTAATACGGGGATTCTTAAGATGACAAGTGGTACGGGGATCCTTAAGGTGCCAAGTGGTACGGGGATCCTTAAGGTTACAAGTGGTACGGGGTTCCTTAAGGTGACAAGTGGTACGGGGATCCTTAAGGTGACAAGTGGTACGGGGATCCTTAAGGTTACAAGTGGTACGGGTTTCCTTAAGGTGACAAGTGGTACGGGGATCCTTAAGGTGACAATTAATACGGGGATTCTTAAGATGACAAGTGGTACGGGGATCCTTAAGGTGGCAAGTGGTACGGGGA
>NW_018463789.1:0-516 GCF_002113885.1 Mizuhopecten yessoensis
AACGTGTACAGTAGACATCAGAACATGTGAAACAGCAGACAACAGCACTTCTACATTAGACAACAGAACATGTACAGTAGACATCATAACAAGTAAAACAGTAGATATCAGAACGTGTACAGTAGACACCAGATAATCAGAACATGCACAGAATATATCAGACCATGTACTGTAGACATCAGAACATGTAAAGTAGATATCGGAATGTGAATAGAAATATCAGAATGTGTACAGTAGACAACAAAACATCTACAGTAGAAATCAAAACATGTGAAACAGTAGACAACAGAACGTGTACAGTAGACATCAGAACAACGTGTACAGTTGACAACAGAAAATGCAACAAAGTAGACACCAGAATGTGAATAGAAATATAAGAACGTGAACAGTAGACATCAGAACATGTACAGTAGACACTAGAACGTGTTTAGTAGACATCAGAACATATGAAACAGTAGACAACAGAACGTGTACATTAGACATCAGAACGTGTATAGTAGACATCATAACATGTAA
>NW_018463790.1:0-516 GCF_002113885.1 Mizuhopecten yessoensis
AACTGAGCAGGCCGCACAAATAAGCTTATTAAGTACCAAGTTGTCTGAGAACTATCCAGGATATTTTCAGTTTTAACTGATCTTTCAGGTAGGTAAACGTTATTTAAAATCAAATTACTGTGTTGTTTGCACTAACTACTATTATGATTAAATATTTACGACGTCTTCTTTCTAATTTCAACAACCTCTTGACAAATGTATAGTCATCCAAATTTCAAACCCCATATAATTAATCTTTTAACACAAAATTAAATTCAGATATGTATTTTCAATTGGGATATTTTTTATCAGCTAATTGAAAGTTTGAGTGACTATACAATGTTTTAGGGGGCTTGCTGAACATTAGCTGATGCATATCGATTTTTAACACACTATATACAATGTATATCACTTTTTTGTAAATGTATATCATGGGTATTCGTAGATGTGATGTTGAAATAGAGTTATTTATTTTTCCTAAATTTTAATATAACTGGCAGTTGATTTATTTACATTTGTTGATCAAAGTTCTATAAA
>NW_018463791.1:0-516 GCF_002113885.1 Mizuhopecten yessoensis
AGAGGCACGCTATATAAGACAATAAAGAACATAGAAACCACGGCGACAGTACACATCATAGAGGTACGCTGTATAAGGCAATTAAACAACATAGAAACCACGGCGTCAGTACACGCCATAGAGGCACGCTGTAGAAGGCAATAAACAACATAGAAACAACGGCGTCAGTACACATCATAGAGGCACGGTATATAAGACAATAAAGAACATAGAAACCACGGCGTTAGGACACACCATAAAGGCACGCTGTATAAGGCAACATACAATATAACAACCACGGCGTCAGTACACGCCATAGAGGCACGCTGTAGAAGGCAATAAACAACATAGAAACAACGGCGTCAGTACACATCATAAAGGCACGCTGTATAAGGCAATTAACCAACATAGAAACCACGGCGTCAGTACACACCATAGAGGCACGCTGTATAAGGCAATAAACGGCATAGAAACCACGGCGTTAGTACACACCATAAAGGCACGCTGTATAAGGCAATATACAACATAGAAACCACG
>NW_018463792.1:0-516 GCF_002113885.1 Mizuhopecten yessoensis
CCCCATGCCTGAAGTATTTATCCATTGCGCGATATTGACATTGTTCCGTATGCTTATCACAAAACCTAGTCGTTTATACATATTTCATTTTGTTAGGTTTACTTTTACTTAGTGAGGCTTGAAAATTTATAGCAGTGTCTCTTTACTTCAAAAGAAAACCCCCCATAAACAATGTATGAATGTTTGTATTGATTTTTGAGACACACGGAATTCCGTTTCTCTTTAAATTTTCAGCATGGTGAATGAACCAGGCATTTGTAAGAGAAACGTGTGAACTGTAACGAATTAATGTAGTAATCCGATACATATGACTGACATTATCAGCGCAGGGGTACAGAGACTATACAATAATGTTNTTAAAAGCATGTAGAGTGTTGGAGCAGTAAGTAGCAGGTGGGAAAAGGATACATTACAAAGCTAATAGACTGTAATTAAGCGTGGTTGTTTTTTTTGTAGGTTGTAGGAGTATATTGTACTGTAAAGGGTTTTACCAGCTACAGAGTATAACAGACTGTT
>NW_018463793.1:0-516 GCF_002113885.1 Mizuhopecten yessoensis
GTCTATAAGCCCCAGGGATACCCAGTGAGGCTGTCCTAGGGTGGGATGTTACTCGTCCGCCCAATAATTGGTATATACTGAGAATCATGTAGGTCTGGAGTCTCCGCATCTGTGCCCCACTCCTTTATCACATTAAAGAAACTTACAAACTTAAAAACTAAGCAAAAATATATAAAATGCATATACACATGTAGGTATAGAATCTACCGATAGACAATGGATTGTTGCAACGTCTTTGTTTCGACCACAGGCGGGGAGTTCTGTTCATTAGAAGTGTCCTCCGTTCAATAGGGATCTGAAGTCATTTCGAAAGGTATCAAGACTTAAAAACTTAGCACTAACCAGGATTTAAAAAAAAATCACGGATACATAGGTATAGGATCTTCTGATAGGCAATGGATTGTTACAACGTCTTTGTTCTGCCTCAGGCGGGGAGTTATGTTCATCAGAATTGCCTCTCATCCCACCGTGTTCAACGTCTTATCGAATGAAACTATCTTTTGTTTTTCTGCCTGT
>NW_018463794.1:0-516 GCF_002113885.1 Mizuhopecten yessoensis
TCACAATCCAAGATGGTGGCCTGTCGGCCATTTCGATTATCTGATCATTCTCAAAATTTAACATGCAAAACTACAGACCTAAGGAAGCCTAACTAACAAACGAAGGAAAGATCCCTCCAGTTCTTCACGCGAAATAGTGAATACGAACCTTTAATGTCACAATACAAGATGGTGGCCTATCGGCCATTTTCTACATCCGATCAGTGGGAACCTACATGAAAATTTCACAAAGATCTCTCCAGTACTTCCTGAGAGATAGCCATAACAAACCTTCACTGTCAAAATCCAAGTAAAATCAGTCCATGTATAGTTCACAGGAAGAAGTCAACTGAACAATATAATTGTTATTAAATTTGTTGAATTTAATCAGCTTATTTTTGTTATTTTAAGATCATTGCCAATACTTTACAATTAGTTTATGAATAAAAGAATCATTAATCAGCTAATTCCACCTTTGCTTAGCTATTAGACTGTGGCATTGGGCCAATATGACAGAACTTTGCCAAATAAGTTGGC
>NW_018463795.1:0-516 GCF_002113885.1 Mizuhopecten yessoensis
CTAACAATCTTGTTTTTAAATTTAATTATATGTCAGAAATATAAAACATTAATGAATAAACTACCAACCTGTTGTAACTCAAATGAATGTTTTTTGATAATAGGTACTGCACAGCCATGGTCAGTTTCAAGTCTTGGATACAAAATAAAAGCAAGGTTTCCTCATACGGCATACGTTACAGGGCTAGCTCTGGGTCTTGATACAGTTTCGCCAAAATTTATTAAAAAAAAGAAAGAAGACCCCACCCTTTTAATTTTCATTTATATATCCCATTATATGCATTCTAATGTATCCCATGTATCTTAGACAGGAAATGAACTATTGAAATGAAGAAAACGTTCCATGTTTTATGACTATAAAACACTAACACTGCAAATAATTCCATCACTTTTTTTATTTCTGTGACATTCACTGGCCTTCTGCATCCCAATTGCAAGGATTTCTACATTCAAACAGGCTGCTCTGTGTTGTCAAAGTGCCAGGATGAGATATTTCATCTGTCAATATGAAGAAAAA
>NW_018463796.1:0-516 GCF_002113885.1 Mizuhopecten yessoensis
TTTTTCCAGTATATAATTATATAAAGTAATTTTCTCGCTGAAGTTTGTGTTACGGGTATATGTAATGGCTTTTATTGATGTGTTGAATTACCATATAATAAGCTAACACATATTGGTCTCTTTACATGTGGTGACTTATATTTTAAGGTATATTATTGCTTTTTGGAGTCCCATAAATCAAATTTACTTTGACATCAATGTGCTGGAATAACTTATAATAAGCTAGCTATACTAACCTGACAAGTGTTAGTCTTTTTAAATTTTGTGACACTTACAATGTATCTTAATGTATATAATTGGCTTTGGGAGTCTCATACAAATTGTAAGTCAAATTAACTTTGACATAAATATATTGATATAACTTACAATAAGCTATATTNCTTTCAATGTGGGGACACTTGTTCTAATGTATATTATTGCCTTTTTAGAGTATCATAAGTCATATCAACTTTGGCATCAATGTGTTGAAATAATTTATAATAAGCTGACAAGTATAATATAATTTCTGTGTGTGTT
>NW_018463797.1:0-516 GCF_002113885.1 Mizuhopecten yessoensis
AGACTGTGTATAGTGGACACTTGTTTATTAAGAGTGTGTACAGTGAACATTTGTTGATTTAGACTGAGTGCAGTGGACACTTGTTGATTCGGACTGAGTACAGTGAACACTTATTGATTAAGACTGTATATAGTGGACACTTGTTTATTAAGAGTGTGTAAAGTGGACACTTGTTGATTTAAACTGTGTAAAGTGGACACTTGTTGATTAAGACTGTATATAGAGGACACTTGTTGATTAAGACTATGTATANGACTATGTATATTGGACAATTGTTGAATAAGACTGTGTATAGTGAACATTAGTTGATTAAGACTGTGTACAGTGGACACTTGTTGATTAAGACTGTGTATAGTGGTCACTTGTTGATTAAGACTGTATATAGTGGATGCTTGTTGATTAAGACTGTGTACAGTTGACACTTGTTGATTAAGAATGTACAGTGGAGACTTGTTTATTGGGACTGAGTAGAGTGGACACTTGTTGATTAAGAATGTATAGTGGAGACTTGTTGAT
>NW_018463798.1:0-516 GCF_002113885.1 Mizuhopecten yessoensis
TATCTGGAAGTTCCAACCTAGGGTACCTGGTGCCGATTTTATTATGAGTATTTTTAAATTTGTCTACATAGGAAACATTCATGGCTGCAAATCCAACGAAAAACCCGCATCATCTTCGAAGAACAAGTTGATACATGACATCTTCCAAGCAGCTGTAGGTTCACATGAAACAACATCCTCTTGCGACATTAACTTAGGCATCGACGAGTCTAAAACGGCTATTAGTATTAGGGCCTAGTAATGCCGGACCAAACACAGTTCTGATCAGTCTGAGTGGCGGACCCAGGGGTGTTGCCCTAGTTGCCCGGGCAACACCTTTTTTTCTGTGTCCAAAAATAATCTGGACTTAGGTTTTTGAAGATTTTCCTCTTTTTCATATGGGATTTTCTTCTTATATCAACCATCATGTGAACAAAGGGTGCAATTACCCAAACAAGGAGTCCACTACTTATACTCTAAACAATATATTCATATATTCAAATTCAAATTCAAATTCATTTATTGACTTTGAGCTTT
>NW_018463799.1:0-516 GCF_002113885.1 Mizuhopecten yessoensis
TATTTCAACTCAAAGAAGTTATTTCAATTGAACATTATTAAAAACGACAAAAATATGTATTTTAATATAAAACGATAGATTGCAGATCTGTCTTTTATACCCATGTAAATAAACAACGCTTTATATAACTCTTTGTGAGTGTACAATTCCGTAAAATAAACCCCCGGGAAACTAATACATGTCGATTTAAATGTTCATTCAATGTTACATGCGTTACAATATACATAGGCAAGATATGTAACCTGTCATATGTAGATATGATATCGATATCGGCTCCATAGCTCAGTTGGTTAGAGCGCCAGTCTAGTAAACTGGAGGTCGAGAGTTCGACTCTCTCTGGAGCCTATTTTTGTTTTATATTGAAAATAGGTAAAACATGCAATATCAGTAGAGACAAGGAATAACACGAGTTAGAAACATAAAAATCGAACTTTTGTCAATAATTACCAGAACAAGCACTTTTAAGTTCCTAGTAAACATTTTTATAATAACAAAATATAATTATTATGTCGGCGG
>NW_018463800.1:0-516 GCF_002113885.1 Mizuhopecten yessoensis
GTTAGGGAAAAGTGTTTGTTACGGTTGTTAGAGAAAAGTGTTTGTGACGGTTGTTAGGGAAAGGTGTTTGCTAGTGAATGATGTTTGTTAGGGTTGTTAGGGAATGATGTTTGTTAGGGATGTTAAGGAAAGATGTTTGTTAGGGTTGTTAGGGAATGATAGGTGATGATGTTTGTTAGGGTTGTTAGGGAATGATAGGTGATGATGTTTGTTAGGGTTGTTAGGGAATGATAGGTGATGATGTTTGTTAGGGTTGTTAGGGAATGATGTATGTTAAGGTTGTTAGGGAAAGGTGTTTGTTAGGGAATGGTGTTTGTTAGGGTTGTTAGGGAATGATGTTTGTAAGAAGGTTGTTAGGGAAAGGTGTTTGTTAGGGAATGATGTTTGTTAGGGTTGTTAAGGAAAGATGTTTGTTAGGGTTGTTAGGGAATGATGTATGTTAAGGTTGTTAGGGAAAGGTGTTTGTTAGGAAATGGTGTTTGTTAGGGTTGTCAGGGAATGATGTTTGTTAGGGTT
>NW_018463801.1:0-516 GCF_002113885.1 Mizuhopecten yessoensis
CGCGACAAAATATAGATCTTTGTGCAAACATTTTAATAAAAAAAACATTATTAGATTCTTTTCATTACCTATTTATTATAGTTGATACTTGACTGCACATTTTCAGCATAGTATGCCAGTTAATTATTTGAGAAAAAGTCCGGTCATATCAACTCAGATCATTACGCATTGTTGATATTTTAAAGCGCCGATTGTAAAATAATGGAAAGGGAATAAAATGCAGATTTATTGTGTCATCACTTATCCTGGCAATGAAATATAAACACCACCTACGTAAGTTATTCTTCAGATTCATTGATGACCCTGATCCTTTTATAACTTCTGTTAATTGCTTTGCCTAGGACTTGGAGAAGCTGAAACGTGTTTGCCTTGCCTACATGACCTGCTGGTTTCCATGAAATGAAAGTTAACTGTGGGATTAAACGTTGTGTTTCCNATCTATGACTAATATCACTTATATGGAATGGATACTTACAATATACCATTAGTAAAAAAATGTGATAAAGATGGCATTCA
>NW_018463802.1:0-516 GCF_002113885.1 Mizuhopecten yessoensis
AAATCAGTGCTGTTTGTGCACTACACTATTCAAAAAGACAGTCAAAAATATACCTTAAATGTGCCTAAATCATACCTCAGTCAGAGGCATACCTAAAATGTGCCTAAATCGTACCTCAGTCGGAGGTATACCTAAAATGTGCCTAAATCATACCTCTGACTGAGGAACGTATACCTAAAATGTGCCTAAGTCATACCTCAGTCAGAGGTATACCTAAAATGTGACTAAATCGTACCTCTGACTGAGGTATACCTGAAATGTGCCTTGATACGAGGTACAATTAAGGTATGCCTAAAACATATCTTATCCTTACTGGGAATAAATTTTAGCGTTTTATTGAGATAAAAGGTCTTTGCATTGTTGCTCCTACTTTCCCTGCTAACTTTTTCAGAAAATAACTAGTCAAGATTTTTGCAAACAATATTTAATTGTCATACAATTACTGATTTCTAGTTGAGACAGTACAAATATAAATAATCATAAGTTAAATAAATTAGAGCCTATATAATATAGACA
>NW_018463803.1:0-516 GCF_002113885.1 Mizuhopecten yessoensis
AGATAAATGTGACGCTAACACACTACAGTACTATAATACACCATAGATAAATGTGACGCTAACACACTACAATACTATAATACACTAGATATAAATGTGACGCTAACACACTACAGTAATATAATACACTAGAGATAAATGTGACGCTAACACACCACAGTACTATAATACACTAGATATAAATGCGACGCTAACACACTACAGAACTATAAGACACTGTAGATACATGTGACGCTAACACACCACAGTACTATAATACACTAGATATAAATGCGACGCTAACACACTACAATACTATGATACACTAGATATAAATGCGACGCTAACACACTACAATACTATGATACACTAGATATAAATGTGACGCTAACACACTACAGAACTATTGTGACGCTAACACACTACAGTACTATAAGACACTATAGATAAATGTGACGCTAACACTACAGTACCATAATGCACTATAAATAGATGTGACGCTAACACACTACAGTACTATAATACACTATAGATAAA
>NW_018463804.1:0-516 GCF_002113885.1 Mizuhopecten yessoensis
GGAGCGTGATAATACTGGTACAAATCAGGGTAACGCCTGTTACATGCATGCTGTCGGTACTGCTGGAGCATTTTTTATTAAGCAAAAGGTAGAATATGTATTTCTTTTAAAAACCAATCAATATATGATAAAAAATACCTTATTCATAAAGTGACCTTACGTCATCAAACAGTCAACTTAAAAGTGGCATATAATTAAATCGTTCGTCAGTAATAACAAGGGCAAAATATGAAAAGTACAAATATTTGTATGATAAAGATACAATTATAAATTAAAGAAGACCTGGAACAATGACAAAGAAACAACAAGGTGAACATAATCAAAAGCACCGACCAGTATACCATATTAGTACATGACATATGTATTTAATAAGATTGCGAATGAAACCATATAAGGTGCATATATTCTAAACTGTATCTCTCAGATCCTTAATTTCTAACACACTCCTGTTGCTTAAAACCAACTCATGATATATATGTTAGGTTCTTGTGAGTCTATGACATCGTACCAACAATA
>NW_018463805.1:0-516 GCF_002113885.1 Mizuhopecten yessoensis
ATACATTGCGAAGGGGTTTACCAAATACCCGTACATTGTTAAGGGAATCACCAAATACCCATACATTGTTAAGGGAATCACCAAATATCCGGCATTGTTAAGGGGGTCACCAAATACACATACATTGTTAAGGGGTTCAACAAATACCCGTACATTGTGAAGGGGATCACCAANACATTGTTAAGGTGATCACACAATACCCATACATTGTTAAGGGGATCACCAAATACCCAAAGATTGTAAAGGGAATCACCAAAGACCCATACATTGTTAAGGGGATCACCAAATATCCGGCATTGTTAAGGGGGTCACCAAATACACATACATTGTTAAGGGGTTCAACAAATACCCGTACATTGTGAAGGGGATCACCAAATACCCGTACATTGTTAAGGGGATCACCAAATACCCATATATTGTTAAGAGGATCACCAAATACCAATTCATTGTTAAGGTGATCACCAAATACCTATACATTGTTAAGGTGATCACCAACTACCAATACATTGTTAAGGG
>NW_018463806.1:0-516 GCF_002113885.1 Mizuhopecten yessoensis
AAAGAAAAGATTAAGAAAATTTAAACACTTGATAATTACTAATGTAAAACTTTTCTAGTATATCCATTTTCAGGTGATGAGACCTCTATCGCCTCTTCGCTGATTTATGAACATATTCCCTTTCTTTGTCGTTTGGTCTTTAAATTCACCGTCGCATCAGGCACGTGTGAAATATCAAGTTGACCCGAACCGTTAAGGAATGTTAATAGCACTTGTAGTTGTATTGTGTTCATGTACAGTTTTTAAAAAGTGTACATGTACATAAATGTCCTATATTGTAGTTGTATTGTGTACATGTACAGTTTTTAAAAGTGTACATGTACACAAATGTCTTATATTGTAGTTGTTTTGTGTCGGCTGCTATCGGCCATCGTAGAAATCGGACGTAAGGCAGGTAAGTCTTCCTGAGCCATTCCTGAAGAGGTGAACACTGTAGATGATAATGTATGGTTCATATGTTGTCATACGTAGACTTGCACAAGCCAGGTGTGTTATAAATATGCGTTTTATTGATTA
>NW_018463807.1:0-516 GCF_002113885.1 Mizuhopecten yessoensis
AGCTATTAATTGTCAGAGGGGTAAACATACTGGGTATTGTGGGACGGCTATTAATTGTCAGATAGGGTGAACATACTGGGTACTGTGGGACAGCTATTAATTGTTAGGTAGGGTGAACATACTGGGTATTGTGGGACAGCTATCAATTGTCAGAGAAGGTAACATACTGGGTATTGTGGGAAAGCTATCAATTGTCAAAGAAGGTAACATACTGGGTATTGTGGGAAAGCTATTAATTGTCAGAGGGGTAAACATACTGGGTATTGTGGGACAGCTATTAATTGTCAGATAGGGTGAACATACTGGGTACTGTAGGACAGCTATTAATTGTTAGGTAGGGTGAATATACTGGGTATTGTGGGACAGCTATTAATTGTCAGAGAAGGTAACATACTGGGTATTGTGGGAAAGCTATTCATTGTCAGAGAAGGTAACATACTGGTTATTGTGGGACGGCTATTAATTGTCAGATAGGGTGAACATACTGGGTATTGTGGGACAGCTATTAATTGTTAG
>NW_018463808.1:0-516 GCF_002113885.1 Mizuhopecten yessoensis
AAATTAAATGAATGATTTCCTAGTTCTGCATTGTAGTGAAATTTAGGTTTCCAAGGGTTCGGGAGCCTCCTACCAGCGAGGTATGCTAAATTCACACTAACTAGTAGCTAATCATAATTTAAACGGAAGATTATTTTCATAATTATTTTTCTGATTGACACCTGGTATCATATTTAACAAATGGATAAAATAGAAAATGTAATTGTATATGATATTCAGCCTAAAATGGCTTACAAGACACTGTTTAAAATTATAACTTATCACATAGACTGCTACGTCTTCTGTACATATTATATAAGTGGTTTGCAAGTGGAATTTTTAACTCCTCGGAAGACATTATAAAATTAAATTTGTCATTGTTATTAAGACTTGCAAAATAATTTCTTATATTATTTGCTACATTAAATAAGGATGATCTTATGTNTATTAAAAAGTGTAATTCATCCTCTATGCAGTTATTTACATTTGTATATATCTTACACAAGCGTTCCTCTAGTGGAATCACAGGTTTGGCGT
>NW_018463809.1:0-516 GCF_002113885.1 Mizuhopecten yessoensis
TGTTATCATTAGTGTCTGTATCACAATCTGTGTCATTACAAGTATTGGCAGTGCCATTACTATCGCTATCAGACTCCTGGCCATTAAAAGTACTATTTTCAGTCACTGACATCCTCACTGGTGGCGGGCTACGGTGTCTGTTTTGGTTTACCACCCTCCCGAGAGGCCGCGATAGACGCCCCCCGGGGGTATCCCGTTTCCCTGGGCATTATTAGAAAGTGGGGGGGGGGGGTGTATAGGGTCCATGCTGAATGTTTTGAACACAGGGTATACCTGGGGGCAAAGCTGGAGGGGGTTTTGATGTATCTGCTTCTTGAAATCTTTGACATTGTACTGCAGGGTGGCCACACTGTCCACAAAGCTGACATTGCACGTCACACATAGGGTCACCTTGACCTCTCCATAAACAATCTCTCTTTAGGTGACCTTGACCTTTACAGCGATAGCAGATCAGTGTCCTTGATCCATATACGTTACTTGCTACTTGTGGTGAAGAACTGTTAATCTGGCGCTGAA
>NW_018463810.1:0-516 GCF_002113885.1 Mizuhopecten yessoensis
GAGAGATTTACTGGCTTTAACTCCCAACAAAGTAGGAGAGATTTATGGATTGACCTCCCAACAAAGTAAGAGAGATTTACTGGTTTTACCTCCCAACAAAGTAGGAGAGATTTACTGGATTGACCTCCCAACAAAATAAGAGAGATTTCCTGGGTTTAACTCCCAACAAAGTAGGAGAGATTTACTGGATTGACCTTACAACAAAATAAGAGAGATTTCCCAAAAAAATAAGAGAGATTTACTGGGTTTACCTCCCAACAAAGTAGAAGAAATTTACTGGATGTACATTACATCAAAGTAGACAAATTTACTGAGTAAGAGAGATTTACTGGATTTACCTGAAAACGAAGTAAGAGAGATTTGCTGGATTTACCTGACAACAAAGTAAGAGGGATTTACTGGATTTCCCTCCCATCAAAGTAAGAGGGATTTACCTGATGTACCTCCCCTTAAAGTAAGAGAGATTTGCTTGATTTACCTTCCAACAAAGTAAGAGAGATTCACTTGATTTACCTT
>NW_018463811.1:0-516 GCF_002113885.1 Mizuhopecten yessoensis
ACTGTCGAGCCTGAGTTGACAAGGTTAGTTGATAGTTGAGCCTGAATTGACAGGGTAAGTTGATAGTTGAGCCTGAGTTGACAAAGTAATCTGTTAGTTGAGCCTGAGTTGACAAGGTTAATTAACTGTTGAGTCTGAGTTGAAAAGGTAACTTAACTGTTGAGCCTTAGTGGACAAGGTTAGTTGATAGTTGAGTCTGAGTTAACAAGGTCAGTTGAATGTTGTGCCAGAATTGACAGGTTTAGTTCATATTTGAGCCTAAGTTGACAAGGTTAGTTGATAGTTGAGCCTGAGTTGACAAAGTAAGCTGATTTTGGAGCCAGAGTTGACAAGGTCAGTTGATAGTTACGCAAGACTTGAGAAGGTAAGTTGATAGTTGAACCTGAAGGTACAAGGTTAGTTGATAGTAGAGCCTGAGTTGAAAAAGTAAGCTGATTGTTGAGCATGAGGTGACAAGGTAAGCTGATAGTAGAGTCTGAGTGAACAAGGTTAGTTGAAAGTTGAGTTAGATTTCAC
>NW_018463812.1:0-516 GCF_002113885.1 Mizuhopecten yessoensis
ACAGCATTTAAGCGTGTAAAGGGCATCAACATTACAAGTGTAAAACAAAATAAACATGAGAAAGAGCAGTCATCGACTTGATCTACAAATGTATATATACATGTATGTACAAAACCAGAAAAAGGAAAACGCATGAACTTCAACTACAAACTTAAACCATTGAACAAAAGGCCCCAACTTTGGACAGATGCATATAAAATGCAGCAGGTTTATATTAGTATGGATAATGCTCATTGTTGAAGGACATAAAAAGCCCCTGCTTAGGACAGGTGCATATAAAAGACAAATATTGCTCATTGTTGAAGGGCATAAGTTGGTATTTTAAACGATTGCTTAAATTTACTTAATTTGGTTTGAGCTTGTACAAAGATGTTTCATTGGCAACCATACAAAAAGTCAAATTTCAAAAAATGAAAATAAACTGACAAAGCCGATTACAAAAATGAAAAACAGGGCAAGACATTTTTAAATAGACTACAAAAACCATCATGATAACCAAAGAATTAGCATACAAAA
>NW_018463813.1:0-516 GCF_002113885.1 Mizuhopecten yessoensis
GACTACAAGTATGTCTAGCTGTGTTGACGTATCCTGACTACAAGTTTGTCTAGCTGTGTTGATGTGTCCTGACTGCAAGTTTGTCTAGCTGTGTTGACGTATCCTGACTACAAGTATGTCTAGTTGTGGTGACGTATCCTAACTACAAGTATGTCTAGCTGTGTTGACATATCCTAACTACAAGTATGTCTAGATGTGTTGATGTATCCTAACTACAAGTATGTCTAGCTGTGTTGACATATCCTNCTACAAGTATGTCTAGCTGTGTTGACGTATCCTGACTACAAGTATGTCTAGTTGTGTTGACGTATCCTAACTACAAGTATGTCTAGCTGTGTTGACATATCCTAACTACAAGAATGTCTGGCTGTTTTGACATATCCTAACTACAAGTATGCCTAGCTGTGTTGGCTTAAAAAGGGCTTAAAATGTTCCAAAAAAGTATTTGCAATGAAACATGAGGGATAATAGATATGTACATGTTACATATTACCCTGTAAGCTGTTGGGTGTTGTA
>NW_018463814.1:0-516 GCF_002113885.1 Mizuhopecten yessoensis
GAAGTGAAGTAGATTGACTGAAACAAACACCCTCTTTTCACATCTATTTCTAATGTAGCGGCATTAATGACGTGACCTACCTCAAACGTAGGCATGCTGCCAAACTTGTCAAAAAAAATTAAAATGGCGACTGCGCTTGCGTGGTGTTTGTTACTAAGATGAATCATAGCTTCAACACAAGAGAGTTCCGAAATCGTAACTTACGGAATCTTCGTAAGTTAAGTTAACGACGAAACTTACGAACGCTTTAGTAAAACAGACACTTCATAACTTAAGTTTGGTGGGAGTTATTGTGGGTGAGAGAGAGAGTGTGTGTGTGGGAGAGTGAGGGAGGGATTGTGGTTAAGAAAGTGAGTGGGTGTGGGAGAGAGGGTGTGGGAAAGACAGTGAGTGTGGGAGAGAGAGTGTGTGTGTGGGAGTGGTGAGTGAAGGGAGAGAGATAGTTTCAGTGTGGTAAAGAGAATTTAGCTGACAGAGTGGGCGAGAGGATGAGGAGTAGGTGAGAGTGGATGAGAT
>NW_018463815.1:0-516 GCF_002113885.1 Mizuhopecten yessoensis
GTCTGTTGTAAACTTTTTATAAGTTGAGTGAAAAGTTGCTTGTTGGAATGGAAAACTATAAGTTTGTTTGAAATTAGGACCTTGACCTATTTTCAAGGTTATAGAGGTCAAATATGTTAACATGTCTGGAATGAGATTCATCACTTTGGTTTATGGTAAGAATAATAGGTCTGCTTTGTACACAAACAGTATATAAAAAGTGATGCTGCAAGCATTCAAAAATACCTTTTCCTTTCAAAAGATGTAAATAACTAGTGTTGTGATGACATACAGATACAAGCCACTAAGTACGGTTCTTTTCAAATCATCGCAAAAAAATCATACTTGTTTTCACAAACATAGTCTCTTGTGTAAGTTTGTGTTTCAACCTTCATAGATCAGAAACAAATCTGTGTTACTTTATATAGAGTTTAGTGTCATTGCTTTACAGCTATATTTTTTTCTGATTGCCAGAAAAATTCATGCTAGTATAACTTCACAAACATTACGTCTAACATGAGTTTGTGTCTAGGAGAG
>NW_018463816.1:0-516 GCF_002113885.1 Mizuhopecten yessoensis
GGAGAAGCTCCATAGTGACCAAGGTCGGAATTTTGAGAGCAAGGTTGTTAGGGAACTATGTAGGATTTCAGGGGTAAAGAAAACCCGGACAAATCCATATCATCCAATAGGCAACTGGTTGGCCGAGAGTTTTGCATTTCAAAGAGAAAGGGAAACACTTAACTTGTCCGTGTGCTTAACAATTGAGCGACCGGTGACATCTATAAAGTTTATATGAAGTGAAGTGCGATAATACACAAATTTGGTTTGATTTCCATGGTTCAGGTTTCAAGGCTAATGTGAAATGCTATTTATAGAAAATCTGTCAGAAAAAAAATATAAGGAGAGGACTTTCACATACGTTGCCTGTTGCCCAATTCCTCTTATTTGCAAGACCTATACAATCAATATTCTTAAATGGAAAAACAAAAATTCATACTCGAAAAGAAATCTCAGCAACATGCAGTCATTTGTTTATCTACAACAAGAAATATTTTTCCTAAGTTTGATCCAAAGGTTTGAACGGAAACGCTATAC
>NW_018463817.1:0-516 GCF_002113885.1 Mizuhopecten yessoensis
ACAGCGGGTCTTAGCTGTGATTCAGTTAGGTGAAACAAAACAGCAACTGCCGTTTGTGAAGTTAGGTATTACATACATAGAAAAAGTATCACTACGGCACAATTCAACAGTCTTTAGCATTTTAAATGCAGGGAAGAAAAAGAATGTTCAAATTTGTTATACCTTAGATATCTGAAAATTATACATTTTTCTCTCTACCGACAGAATAAAATTTGACTTAATCAGACAAGTACAATATTGCAAAAAAAATCCAAGGCTACTGTTTTAATTCTCCATTAGCTACATAGAAGTGTCTATAAACAGCTTCTCATGTTCGGAAGGAAATGTGAAGCTGATTATCTAATGTGAATCACATTTCCATGGATTTAGTTAAATGCAGGTTTTGTATGAATAAACAATATGTTCCGGTTTATGTATTATTGCCCAATGTAGGTGTATATGACAAACGGAACATTAAATGTACTATATATAGTCATTGGTAGAGGACGAGGTCCAGGATGATCACATAGTGGCTTG
>NW_018463818.1:0-516 GCF_002113885.1 Mizuhopecten yessoensis
CGCAACTATTCATCCCCTTTAAAAACCAGACTCCCCATCTCCTTACATACCAAACTCCCCATCCCCTTACACACCTGACTTCCGAACTCCTTACACAGCAGACTCCCTATATCATTACACAAAAGACATCCCATCTGCTTACACATCAGACTCTCAATCTCCTTACATAACAGAGTCTATATCACCTTACACACTACTAGACTACCCTACTCCTTACACACAAGACATCCCATCTCCTAACACACCAAACATCGCATCGCCTTACCCATGTGACTTCACATATCCTTACACACCAGACTTCCAATCTCCTTACACAACAGACATCGCATCTCTTTTCACACTAAACTCCCATTCTTCTTACACACAGGACATCCAATCCAATTACACACAAGACTATCAATATCCTTACACACAAGACTTCCCAACTCCTTACACACAAGATTCCCCAACTCCTTACATACAAGACATCCAATCTACTTACACATCAGACTCTCAATCTCCTTACACACTCGACTC
>NW_018463819.1:0-516 GCF_002113885.1 Mizuhopecten yessoensis
GTCCCTCTATACAGCCACTCTTATCCTACTGTCTCTATACAAACATCACTTTTCCGACTGTCACTCTATACAGCCACCCTTATCCGACTTTCCCTCTATACAGCCACCATTATCCTACCGTTCCTCTATACAGACACCACCTATCCTACTGTCCCTCTACACAGCCACCCTTATCCGACTGTCCCTCTATACAGAAACCCCTTATCCGACTATCTCTCTAAACAAACACCACTTATCCGACTGTCACTCTTTACAGCCACCCTTATCCGACTGTACCTCTTTACAGCTACCCTTATTCTATTTTCTCTATACAGCCACCCTTATCCTACCGTCCCTCTATACAGACACCATCTATCCGACTGTCCCTCTATACATCCACCCTTATCCGACTGTACCTCTATACAGCTACCCTTATTCTATTGTCTCTATACATCCACCCTTATCCGACTGTCCCTCTATATAGACACAACGTATCCTACTGTCTCTATACAGACACCACTTATCCTACTGTCTCTA
>NW_018463820.1:0-516 GCF_002113885.1 Mizuhopecten yessoensis
GGGAGGGGGAGGGGAGGGGGGTAGCAAAGTTTCTGTGTTGGTTTGAATTCGTTACCGGAGTAAATTAGTTCGGTAGTACATACTGGCCAAACTGCGTTACTGCATATGCCAATTTAGGGCAAAGCTACGGGGCAAATAACTGACGGAGAATTACCCCTCCGGCATGTGGAGATGATAGATTCCATGTATAATAAGCAGAAACATATCATCTAATTCAACGTAAGGGGTGATAAGGATATTGGATACAGGAACAAAACTACCTAACTGTACATACCGATAATAAAGAGTATACTGTAGCTTCGTGGCAAATGACTGACATGTTTGGTGCTGTCCAGAACAAAGACATACACCTCGGCTAATTTGAAGTATGGGGTTACGTGGATATTGGGGATAAATGCGACACGATAGGGGAGTCTGGTTTTGTCCAGCAGAATAAACCGGTCATATACTGTTTTAGCCTGAGCGAGTGTGGAAAGATAAGAGTTTGATACAGCTTACGTTAATAAGCTGGAAGAT
>NW_018463821.1:0-516 GCF_002113885.1 Mizuhopecten yessoensis
CCGGCATTTACCCTTGCGGAGCTGGACTGGGTCGATCGTCGGTGACCAGGTCGCTCAATTTGTAGAGCGTCCGTCTAGAGTTCAGAGGGTCTCGGGTTCGAACCCCAGTCTGGCCTTGCATTTTCCGCTCCTGTTACGCTTTGATATCACACAAGTATTACTAACGACTAAGGTTTAATCACTTGAGAGAGAAATATACATGCAATGATAATATAGCACAGAGCAAAAATTGACAAAATATACAGTAATATAGAATTAAAAAATGGTACTGAAATCAATGGTATCAATTAATTCTGTAAAAATATTGAGGGAAAAAGAAAAGCTACAATTATACTGATATCAATAATGTAAATTAGTTTGCCACTGTAAAATAATGTTATGGAGAATAAAAGAAATGCCGCAATAGTATAATATAAACACGTAAACGGATATATAATATAAGAGTAACTTGACAACAATTCAAAAAAAATCTTGGGTAGCAGAGATGACCAGGAAACACACTGGCTTGGTTTGGTT
>NW_018463822.1:0-516 GCF_002113885.1 Mizuhopecten yessoensis
AAAAGTTAGATGCTTGCTTGATACCGGATCACAAATTTCGACCATAACAGAAAGCTTCTTCGGGAAACTTGTGGGGAAGAAATCCGAGTTGATAGACGTAACCAAGTGGATGCGAGATACCGGTGCAAATGAATTGGAGGTTCCATACATTGGATATGTAGAGGTCGATATTGACATTGTTGATCGGAAGTTATCTGGAGTTATTATCGTCGCTATGTCAAAGGATTCTCGGGAATTGCTGCGCCATTACACGAATTACTCACAAAGCAGGACAAAAAGGGAAGGAAACGGTCATCAACGACAGATAAACGTCATTTCACTGAGAAATGGGACGACAAAACAGAGAAGGCATTTCAAACTTTGAAACAACGGTTAACCGAAGCACCGATACTAGGCTATCCGGATTTTCGAAAGGAGTTCATTGTCGAAACGGATGTTAGTTATGATGGACTTGGAGCTGTATTATCACAGGAACAAGGACAGAAAAGGGTAGTCATTGCATACGCTTCACAAAGT
>NW_018463823.1:0-516 GCF_002113885.1 Mizuhopecten yessoensis
AATCCCCTTAACTGATTTGGTGACAGAAAAGGTGAAGGACAAAATTTGGTCCAATAAATTTGTAGATCTTGCCACAATCACAGACAACTCACAGTCATCTTTTGAAATGGTTGTGGAGGCAGAGGATGGCGAGACACCTTCCCTCAAATGGATCCAAAAATCGGGGCCAAAGAAACAACTGTCCATAGAAAAGTGGACAACAAAATTCAACATATTCATATCAGTCTATACTCTTAAAAGCCCAGAGGCCATTGGTTAACTACTAAAGTATTCTGCCCTTATACGAACCTGGCGTTAAAAAACACCGACTGGTGGTATTGCGATACCACTTTTCGTGAGCTCCGTGTTAACAGCGACATGCTATGGAACACCATGCAGATGATATTTTATCAAAAGATGTACTTTGGCTTTTACTTTTTAAATGGTTGTATCTATCACACAGTAAAACATTGTAATGATGTTGTCATAGATACCATCACAGACTGTCCTTCCTCTCCATAAACTACACAATCACAC
>NW_018463824.1:0-516 GCF_002113885.1 Mizuhopecten yessoensis
TAGTACATCTCAACCCATGCATCAAATGCTGGATGAGGCCAACCTTTCATGGTCCATTGACATTGTTAGCATCTCCATCAGCATCAAGTTTTTGTGTTTTAAGTTAATTTCTCTGAACCTTGAAGTGCAAGACCAACCAAATTTAAACATAACATGTGCATTAATGGTCAAAACGCGTACAGGCGGGACATATCAATCCGAACAGCTTGTTTTTTCCTGTAGTGTTTTCAATATGAGGAATTTGATGATAATTTGGCATAAATTGATGCTATTTGCTTCCAAATATTTTCAGGCCATGTGAGATTTTCCACAACCCCATGATGTATGACAGTATTGTTACCAAAGATGCTACCAAAATAGATGCCAATCACCTTATTGTTGTTTACAAGCGTCTGAAGGACAATGATGTACAGCGCAGAATCATCCAAGGCCCCACAGTGTTTGTGCCAGAAGCAGAGGAATGGTAAGAATTTTAGGCTGTTTGGTTTAGAATAATTTAGATTTCCATTATCAATA
>NW_018463825.1:0-516 GCF_002113885.1 Mizuhopecten yessoensis
TATTAATAAATGGTAACTGTGATTACATTTGTTAGTTGGTATAAATAAAAAGGTGAAAGATAAATATAATCTCCTGCCTACTCTAATTCCTGTATATATTTATACACTCATTCGTTATATTAATATAGTAAATGAATCATTTGCTGAACACAAAATTAGTATTTATCCACCATGACGAAAGTATTGAGGTGAATATAATCAAATGAAACACTTCCCTCCAAGCTATCAATTACCCATTACCATAGGACATACAGAGTGGGAATTCAATTTTGTTTACAAATAATAACATTTGTATAACCTGGTAGTATATTGACTTTTCATCTAGATTTTAGTTTTTTAAATTATATTCTGTCATTACAAATCTTAAACATAATGTAATATTCAATTTAGCTGACATTATAAATCTTAATCAAATTTGCATGGAATAACGTACAAGTACCAACTTTGAAAGAGGAAAGTATTACATTCCACTCATTTCAATACTTTGGACATTTATAGGTTTTTAATAAGATATAT
>NW_018463826.1:0-516 GCF_002113885.1 Mizuhopecten yessoensis
TTCATAGACAAAATATAGACTTTATTTAGTGTACAAGAATTTTGAAACAATAATCAATATTCATTACATATGTAATTAACATACTTTATCTATGCTCACACGATACATATACATTCATAGATATATTTAAATCAATCAATAACTTACGTTTATCTGTGATGTACGCATTTATTGAAATCTAAAATTATCGACAGGTTTGAATCCTGATACCAGGGCAGGTGCCGCAAAGATACAAAATTGCAAGTCCTGGAAGTGCCGGGAATATCTGACGTTTCGTGCTATATGTCCTCAGAGTTATGGTGAATATGACGTGGGCCGAACCTACCTCTGACTGCATGTCCGAACTCGCCCGGAAAAAGAGAATTTTTTCTTCAGATACGGATGAGTTTCAAATTTGTTTATTATTTCAATGAAGTGTATGGAAATTCTCTTGTAAACGGTATATACATGTAAATTTACATAATTGTCCACAAATGTCATACAGTCTACAGCGACTATAATAAAAATGGCAGGAAC
>NW_018463827.1:0-516 GCF_002113885.1 Mizuhopecten yessoensis
TTAATGCTGATGATGCCTATCTTTTACTTGATGGCACTAGTCAGTCTCTGTACACAGTCGTGCATTATCGAGACTAAATATAACATTTCAACATCTAGTCTGTATTGGTTAGGAAGTAAAAAGTATTCACACGAACGAATTTGTGAATATTTGAATCTTAAATGGTCAACACCTAACTTCAGGTTATTAGGCATTGTTTTTGTTTACTTATCTTCAAACTCAAACAAATAAATATTTTAGATAGTGGAAATATAGAGACCTCACTCTTGTTGGTCGTATTACACTTGTAATGCCAACACAGGAGTTCATCAAAAATCTGAATAAAACTTTTTTTTTGATTTCATATGGAACTTTCAGTGTGAAAGTATTAAAAGAGATACAGTCATTACAAGTATTAAGGAAGGAGGCCTCAATATGACACATATTACATCCTTCTTGAAATACACCTAGGTCAAATAAATACAAAGATTATATGGAGACCAAAGTGTCCCTTGGAAAGTATTTTTCTGACAGACT
>NW_018463828.1:0-516 GCF_002113885.1 Mizuhopecten yessoensis
TCTAGTGTACTTACCTGAGCTTAGCACCCACGTGTTACACATACATGTACAAAAGTAAACATAAACAATATCACCACAACACATGATATAATATATAATACTTACATGCGATCGTGACATCTATAGCTTTAATACAAGAACAAAGACCCGGATGTTTGCCGTAAAGTGGTCCAGTGTTGTAAAAATAAGTAAATCCTATGACTGCAGTTAGTTATAGTCATCTCAATTGCATCTATACATCATCATCACTTAATCACACAATATTAAAAGAATGAATTATGTGGTACATTGTTCATTTGCCAGCAGTACAAACGTGTGTATAACATACAAAGGGCATATTTGGGCGATAATCAAATATACCGATAACAGTACAGAGTTTTTTGTATTGTCATACGATGCCTTTAACACCTCCCTTCTTGTTTGTTTTTTCAGTACAAGTGATCTACTGCTGAACTTCAGATGGATGGTTGTATCATGTGATCATTTGATGTGACGCCTCGGTGACCTGCTGTTGTT
>NW_018463829.1:0-516 GCF_002113885.1 Mizuhopecten yessoensis
CTTACTTACTTACTTACTTACTTACTTACGATACATGCGATTTTTTGTTTATATTTATAACCAGACCATAAGAGAATGTAAAATTGTATTGGGTTTTTAAGATGTGGCATAACACTATCAGTATAATTAAAGTTTCAAATATGGATGTAACATAAGGGTGAGGACCATTAAACCCCTGACGAAGGGCTAAGTCCGAAATCTTGGAAATAGAGTGACTGATGATGTTTATGTATAAGTATAGATAAACCACATGGGTTGTTCTGGTTAAAGGTATATTAAGTTGTCCTGTTTGAGTAGAATCCCCTTATAGTAGACCCCATATCACATAACTTCTCTGTATATCAGTGCTCATTTGATTACATGTGAGTATTGATGCTATCAATACATTAAGGCGTTGTTATGTGTGTTAGAGGGAGCAAAGGAGCGAATGGAAATACAACGTACACATGTTTTTTCGTTTGCGTCCCAAACTGCAAAACCTGATGACTATTCGACTCCTAACCGACCAGTTATTAG
>NW_018463830.1:0-516 GCF_002113885.1 Mizuhopecten yessoensis
ACGTGAACTCTTCAAACAGTCGGGCACTATTCTTGCTTGTCAAACCTAAAGCAGACCCTAAAAACAGGAAACATTTGTTTAAGCAATCTTATACATGGTTTCTCTGTTTATAATAAATCTTCCTTCTTCTTTAGCGTTTCTTTAATCCATTTACTGCGATGTATGTAATATTTTGCTATTTTCCAACTCTTACGTGTGTCACAAAGATATCGTTCAATAGACCTTTCTTTAGTTATGTCGTTTCCTTGTTTGCTTCCTCGCTGAATATTTCCTTGTCTCAGGGCTGAATGTATATGCGGAAACAACCATTAATGGTGGGATCTGAATAACAATAACATTTAACTATAAAAACATATACAGCGTTGTGAGAGTGTTTTACAGAATTGTATACACCAATACTTATAACTATTGGTTTCAGACTACGTCTATGTCAATAAATACTTATAAGCAATAGTTTAACATTGGTCTTTATCCATAAATACTTATAAGCAATAGTTTAACATTGGTCTAGGTCCA
>NW_018463831.1:0-516 GCF_002113885.1 Mizuhopecten yessoensis
TATATAATATGAAATCTCGTCACTATATAAGATATCTATATAATGCGAAATCTCGTCAATATATAAGATATCTATATAATGTGAAATCTCGTCACTGTATAAGATATCAATATAATATGAAATCTCGTCACTATATAAGATGTCTATATAATGTGAAATACCACCACTTTATAAAAATATCTATATAATATGAAATACCGCCACTTTATAAAAATATCTGATATAATATGAATTCTCTTCACTATAGAAGATATCTATATAATGTGAAATCTCGTCCCTATATAAGTTATCTATATAATGTGAAATCTCGTCCCTAAAGAAGATATCTTATATATTATGAAATCTCGTCACTATATAAGATATCTTATATAATTTGAAATCTCGTCAATATATAAGATATCTATATAATTTGAAATCTTGTCACTATAAAATATATCATATATAATTTGAAATCTTGTCACTATATAAGACATCTATATAATATGAATTCTCGTCACTATATAAGATATCTATATA
>NW_018463832.1:0-516 GCF_002113885.1 Mizuhopecten yessoensis
TATAACTTGTGCCCAATCCAGTTGCATTATGGCAATAAAATATGTAAATTAAAAAAAGCTTGATGCGAGACAGGTACATATACGTGAATATGCAAATATATTGATTTACCTGAAGGTAGGATCCTAAATAAGCGTAGTAAGCCACTATTGGATCAAGAATCCTAGCATGCTGTGGATGAGTTCGTGGGTCGCCACCATAAGGTAATAGTCCAGTGAGGGCGTGGTCTTCTACACCAAGTGGCCCCGTCACGAGGCTCGAATTACACGGAGCTGAATTACAAAATAAGATTTTTCTATCTAAAATACTAGCTGATTTGTCATCGAATTGTGTTAATTTCTCTCAGATAAATTTATAGTTATTGTGTTTAATTTTGAGTTAAATTTCTTGCATATTTACCATCAAAAGTACTATTTTCTTAGTGCTGCAAATAAAAAATGAGGTCGGGTGGAGTGGGTGGGGTTGGTGTTGAGGTTGGGGGCGGGGTTGGGGCCGGGGGTTGAGGCTGGTGTTGGGGG
>NW_018463833.1:0-516 GCF_002113885.1 Mizuhopecten yessoensis
AGGCTTTCGAAGTGTGGACCTTTGTTTAAATTCTTATAGATTTTATAATAATGGAATAGCTTCCCTGGTTACATTAGCAGCACAATATCTACGAGAATCTTCATGTTTGGACACGAATGTCTATTCCGCCACGGGATTTAATTTTCGCCAAGCTATCACCGCTTCATATAATAAGTGTTGCATGGGTCCGACCTATGATGCTCTCAGGGTAGGCTTCCATCACTTGCTTGGAATTGATATTACATGGAAAATTAGTTCAAAGCAATAGGTTGGTTTGGGGGGAATATAAGTCAAACGCGCTTACATAAACCCTGTGGTGATTACATATTTCTTCAACATACACCGAAGTCACCAATAATTTCAAATCGATGTTGCTAAACCTCAATACTACCAGGGTCAAAACTTAATTATTTTTTTGTTATTTGATGAGTTGGAGTTAGCGCCTTATATTGTGCTCTTAATAACCACGGTTTGTTCGTTTATATTTACTGCCAGGGATCACAAAAGAAAAAGCAA
>NW_018463834.1:0-516 GCF_002113885.1 Mizuhopecten yessoensis
CAGCCTCACAGTACAGGTAAATATTGTCGCTCACCTCGTAGTACAATTAAAACTGATATGCCAGCCTCACAGTACAGGTTAACATGGATGTCCACTTTGTCACATAGGTTAGCATAGTCTCTCACCTGGTGGTGCAGGTAAACATTGGTTTCAAATTTGGTTTAAATAAAGTGAATGAAGAATAAACCAATGAGAAAACTAAATGTATTGATATATAAAAGATATGAAGATGAATCCTCAGGTTGTTTGTTTTCC
Organism: Mizuhopecten yessoensis; assembly: GCF_002113885.1. NCBI lineage: Eukaryota > Metazoa > Mollusca > Bivalvia > Pectinida > Pectinidae > Mizuhopecten > Mizuhopecten yessoensis. The sequence continues at coordinate 256 of NW_018463834.1, forward strand.
TCTAATGATAATTTGATGCTATGCAATATCTTGATTAGTCTTAACCTGTGCTATATAAGCTCGTATGTGGCCAATTGTTACAATTTGCAATAAACATATATTGAACACAATGGATGTTTCTTAACTTCTGAGATGCAACATGATACTGTTTGCTTCACATGCGACATATTCTGGACTTATTTATAATATGCTACTGTCTATACTATATGTATCATATTTCTTATTAAGTCCCCCAAAACAAAGTTTTGGGGACTTATTGTT
>NW_018463835.1:0-516 GCF_002113885.1 Mizuhopecten yessoensis
TGGTCCCCTCTAGGGGCAAAAGGGTGGGGTCGAATAGGGTAAATAGAGGTAAACCTTTAAAATCCTCTTCTATAATAGGGATTAAGGGAGTTCATCCCAATTTTGCCGTGTGCATACTTGGGCCAAGGGGACCCAGTTTTGTATAAACGGTGGGTTTAGACTCCCTGTGGGCAGAGTTGTGGGGCCCAATAGGTGAAATAAAGGTAAAAACCTTTGAAATCCTTTCTGCCAATTTAACCTGGATCATCCTTGGGTAAAGGGGACTCAATTTTTGTGTAAACGAAATGTGAGGCCCCTGTGGTTTCTGAGAGTTGCGAGGCCCTATAGGGAAATTCAAGGTTTAAACCATTGGAGGGATTTCATGTAAAAAGTATAATTTCCCATGGTTGCTTTATTATCCAGGTGTGTGATACAGGCCCTCTGGGCCTCTTGTTCAATTTTTAAATAATCAATATGACAAGCGCTTCGAACTTTTCTATTTATTTACAACGGTCGATCGTCATGTACGCGCATTAA
>NW_018463836.1:0-516 GCF_002113885.1 Mizuhopecten yessoensis
TTCAGAAATATTTTAATATCAAAGGTAAAATGGACATTATATCGGGTCTTTAATCCGCTCGATCAACACATGTCTATCTAAATAAACTGATATATAACTAATCTAAAAATATAAACTTTATCTATGTTACAAGAAATATGAAACAAGTTATTACAACTGATATAAATCGCTGGGGGTCTAACTGTGGGAGGAAACCGGAGAACCCGCGGGCAGGTGACCCAATAGCTTTCACGTCCGAACGGGGAATCGAACCCCGGCCGCCTTGGTGAAGGACAATTGTGTTTCCCTCTGCGCCACCCGACCTCCCTAAATGTCTCATTTTTCAAAAATAATTCCTGTTCATATATCCCACAATATTTCCCCAAACTGAATTAGAATTCAAACATTTTACTGAACGCATGATGACAGTATCAGAAGGTTTTACTGTGTATAAACATGGGGATAAAAAAGAGGTTTTACTGTGTATAAACATGGGGACTAAAAAGAGGTTTTACTGTATATAAACATGGGGAAAAA
>NW_018463837.1:0-516 GCF_002113885.1 Mizuhopecten yessoensis
CTGGGAAGTGACAACTAGTATACTAACAAGCATAACAAAAACATCGACCCTCTATTCATATTACAAAAGAAAAGAAAATATTTTCTATTGAAACAATGAAAAGAACCATAACATTTGCACATAATCGTCATCATATTTCCACATTAGGCTTCACACGAGAAGCTGTGTATTTTGTCTATTATCAAACTGAAACTACAACTGTAGCAGGAACTACACGTGGCTACATGGAAAACGATATTGAAAGTAGAATCATCAGCCCGATCTTTATTTGTGTTAATGTATTACCGGAAATATTTATTTGTGCATAATTATCATCAAATTTGATTTGATGATGTAGCCAGAAATGTGTAAAGAAGAATAACATAAAAAAAGGTCCTTAGACGATAACTATGAAATATGATAACATAATCATGAACACGCCAGGCGGCGTATTTTGTGTTTCTATTGTTTTTACATCAGGTGTCTTGGCATGTCTTTAGGTGAAGATTTCTAATATTTTACGGATAATATACCTAA
>NW_018463838.1:0-516 GCF_002113885.1 Mizuhopecten yessoensis
TACTAACTATGAATCCTGTAATAGACAAAATGGACCAGTTTTACTTATTTTGACTCTCTGCATCTTCAAAGACCATTTGCCATTATGTACTTCCTTTCGTCGTTTCTCACGTTAATTATTTATTTATTTTTTCAATTCATATTAATATTAAAATAAATAGATATCTTTTGGTATCATTAACAGAAATTATTCAAACACATTATAAATATGAACTCAAAGTAGGTGAGTTTGAATTCAGTTTGCTATGGTGTGGAACATCCATGGGTGAAGGGGAACCAATATTGTATAAACCGTGGGTCTGGTCCCACTGGGACCTGAGGGGCGGGGCCCAATAGTAGAAACATAGCAAATTATTCTTCAAAATCCTTCTACTTCGGTAGGAATGAAATATTTGATCCATATTTTGTTTGGAGCATCCTTGGGTGCAGAGAAACCATTTTTTTATAAACCGTGGATCTGGCCCCACTGGGGCCTGAGGGACGGGGCCCAATAGGGGAAATAGAGGTAAAACCTTTA
>NW_018463839.1:0-516 GCF_002113885.1 Mizuhopecten yessoensis
TTTATGTATCATACTTTTGGAAGGGTTAGTTATTCCAGGGACGTATAGTGAATATATACTGTCCCTGGTTATTCCAAACATATGATCTTGTGTTCAGATTAGTAAGGCTTTTATTGTTAACCTTAATTCATGACTGCATATAGTCCACTTCATCAACAGCAAACTAATGGAGAAAATGTTATACATATATATATATACAATTTAGATGCTTACAATCGGTCATCCTCAATACTCTAGGGGTTAAGCTCACTTTCGCTCTCTGCACCGGTAGAATATGTCATAACAAACTTGAAGACTCGGTGTGCGCCACCTTGCGAATGAGACAAGAAGACAAGTTTGATCCTTTGATATATACATCATCAGAATTTGTCAGTCACGTAACGGTAAAAATTGACTGTCTTTGAAGTCGGGTGTCGCTCCTCTGTAATTGGTCAGGAATTTTTTTTCCGGAGGCCAATCAAATAGCTAGTTGCGTGCCTTCAATTTTGCTATGACATATTCCAGGGGTGAAGAGAG
>NW_018463840.1:0-517 GCF_002113885.1 Mizuhopecten yessoensis
TCAGCTAAGTAAGACATAGGTAATGAGCTATTCATAAATATAAATAATATAGGCATTTTGAGAGGATTGAATCGTGTTTTGGTCTATACATACACGGGAGAGGCTGTCAAATGTATGTCACTACAGATGATTCGAAAAAGAACCTTTTATAAAAGAGAAGAAATGAGGTCATATTGTGAACGAACAGCAGGTATCTACTTTCTGTAGAAATGTCAATGCAAAGATTACCACATCGAATAATTCAGGCATAGAATTTCAAAATGTCAAAGTCTATTGCATGATATTTAAATAAGACGCACGGTTGACTGTGTTTTGAGCATTTACAAAATTACAAATGTACAATGAACTTTCGAATCAGAGAAAGACAATGACAGAGAAAGTCAGATATCACGAAAGGGGCTTGACGAAAATGAAATGATAAGTTTAGATTAAAGGANGTTTTTTGAAAAAAGAAAATGCACGTACGATTAAATTGTGTTCATTGGAATTGAATTAAATGTAATACAAGTAACTATTG
>NW_018463841.1:0-517 GCF_002113885.1 Mizuhopecten yessoensis
TAACAGAATTGTGTTGATTGTACGATAAGACTACCGTGTGACCCTTGATAACAGTAAAGTGTTGATTGTACGATAAGACTACTGTGTGACCCTGTATAACAGTATTATGTTGTTTGTATGATAAATTACTGTGTTACCCTGTATAACAGTAATGTGTACATGTTGATTGTACGATAAGACTACCGTGTGACCCTGTATGACAGTATTGTGTTGTTTGTACGATAAGACTACCGTGTCACTCTGTATAACAATATTGTGTTGAGTGTACGATAAGACTACTGTGTGAGCCTGTATAACAGTATTGTGTTGTTTGTACGCTCAGATTACGGTGTGACCCTGTATAACAGTATTGTGTTGTTTGTACGATCAGATTACGGTGTGACCCTGTATAACAGTATTGTGTTGTTTCTACGATCAGACTACTGTGTGACCCTGTATAACAGTATTGTGTTGTTTGTACGATCAGATTACGGTGTGACCCTGTATAACAGTATTGTGTTGATTGTACGATAAGACT
>NW_018463842.1:0-517 GCF_002113885.1 Mizuhopecten yessoensis
CACATGTAGTCAAACCTTTGTTAGATATCTAACACACAAACTGACGAATGTAGTCACAGCTTTGTTAGATATCTAACACACAAATCCACACATGTAGTCACACCTTTGTTAGATATTTAACACACAAACTGACACATGTAGTCACACATTTGTTAGATATCTAACACACAAACCTACACATGTAGTCACATCTTTGTTAGATATCTAACACACAAGCCTACACATGTTGTCCCAACTTTGTTAGATATCTGAAATAAAAACTGACACATGAAGTCACACCTTTATTAGATATCTAACACACAAACTGACATATGTTGTCAGAGCTTTGTTAGATATCTAACACACCAACCTATGCATGTAATCACAACTTTGTATGATATCTAACACACAAGCCTACACTTGTACTCACACCTTTGTTAGAAATCTAACATACAAACCTACACAATAAGTCACATTTGTTAGATATCTAACGCACAAATTGACACATGTACTACCACCTTTGATAGATATCTAACAC
>NW_018463843.1:0-517 GCF_002113885.1 Mizuhopecten yessoensis
CCTGGTTACACATCAAACCTGACCTGGTCTACAGTAATCCCTTGTCAAAACATCAAACCTGACCTGGTCTACAGTAATCCCTGGTAATACATCAAACTTGACTTGTTCTACAGTGATCCCTGGTTACACATCAAACCTTTCGTGGTCTACAGTAATCCCTGGTTACACATCAAACCTGACCTGGTTTACAGTAATCCCTGGTAACATATCAAACCTAACCTGGTTTACAGTAATCACTGGTTACACATATCAAACCTGACCTGGTCTACAGTATTCCCTGGTTACCCATCAAACCTGACCTGGTCTACAGTATTCCCTGGTTACCCATCAAACCTGACCTGGTCTACAGTTATCCCTGGTTACACATCAAACCTTTCGTGGTCTACAGTAATCCCTGGTTACACATCAAACCTGACCTGGTTTACAGTAATCCCTGGTAACATATCAAACCTAACCTGGTTTACAGTAATCACTGGTTACACATAAAACCTGACCTGGTCTACAGTAATCCCTGGTT
>NW_018463844.1:0-517 GCF_002113885.1 Mizuhopecten yessoensis
CCTTACTACCAAACTGTGACATTTACCTTCAGTGTTACATAAACGACCACCTCACTACCAAACTGTGACATTAACCTTCAGTGTTACATAAACGGTCACCTTATACTACCAAACTGTGATATTGACCTTCAGTGTTACATAAACGGTCACATCACTACCAAACTGTGACATTGACCTTCAGTGTTACATAAACGGTCACCTTATACTACCAAACTGTGACATTAANAACCTTCAGTGTTACATAAATGGTCACCTTATACTACCAAATTGTGACATTGACCTTCAGTGTAACATAAACGGCCACCTCACTACCAAACTGTGATACTTATTTTCGGTGTAACATAAACGGTCACCTTACTACTAAACTTTATCAATTCATCTTATAGTGCGACAAAAATGACCTCACTATAGGCCTATACATATATGATATTATCATAATCTTACGATATGACAAATATGGCCGCCCCACCATTAATCTATAAACCTAGGATAACAATTGACACCTTACTATTAAACA
>NW_018463845.1:0-213 GCF_002113885.1 Mizuhopecten yessoensis
TACCAAACCACGGTATATGTATATTGTTTAAATCAAACTCCCCGGAAGATGTCATTGTTTATACCAAACCCCGGTATATGTATATTGTTTATACAAAAAACCCGGTATATGTATATTGTTTATACCAAACCCCGGTATATGTATATTGTTTATACCAAACCCCGGTATATGTGTATTGTTTATATCAAACTCCCGGTATATGTATATTGTTTA
>NW_018463845.1:297-517 GCF_002113885.1 Mizuhopecten yessoensis
ATATTGTTTATACCAAACCCCGGTATATGTGTATTGTTTATATCAAACTCCCCGGTATATGTATATTGTTTATATCAAACTCCCCGGTATATGTATATTGATTATATCAAACTCCCCGGTATATGTATATTGTTTATACCAAACCGTGGTATATGTTTATTGTTTATATCAAACTCCTGGTATATGTATATTGTTTATACCAAACCCCGGTACATGTATA
>NW_018463846.1:0-517 GCF_002113885.1 Mizuhopecten yessoensis
TATCTTTGTGTGTTGACGCTGTGGTAGATTTTGTCTTTGTTTGTTAAGTATGTTTTAGATTTTATCTTTGTGTGTTGACGCTGTGTAGATTTTATCCTTGTATGTTGACGCTGTGTAGATTTTATTATTGTGTGTTGACGCTGTGTAGATTTTATCATTGTGTGTTGACGCTGTGTAGATTTTATCTTTGTATGTTGACGCTGTGTAGATTTTATCCTTGTATGTTGACGCTGTGTAGATTTTATCCTTGTATGTTGACGCTGTGTAGATTTTATCCTTGTATGTTGACGCTGTGTAGATTTTATCCTTGTGTGTTGACGCTGTGTAGATTTTATCCTTGTATGTTGACGCTGTGTAGATTTTATCCTTGTGTGTTGACGCTGTGTAGATTTTATCTTTGTGTGTTGACGCTGTGACGCTATGTAGATTTTATCTTTGTGTGTTGATACTGTGTAGATTTTATCCGTGTGTTTTGACGCTGTGTAGATTGTATCCTTGTGTGTTGACGCTGTGATAG
>NW_018463847.1:0-517 GCF_002113885.1 Mizuhopecten yessoensis
TTGTTGGGTTATTATTGTGGATTATATAACAAGGTTAGTAGCTATTAATGTTGTCAGGTTAATATTGTGGGTTATATAACAAGGTTTGTGGCTACCAGTGTTGTTAGGTTATTATTGTGGATTATATAACAAGGCTAGTAGCTATTAATGTTGTCAGGTTAATATTGTGGGTTATATAACAAGGTAAGTAGGTACCAATGTTGTGGGGTTAATATTGTGGGGTATATAACAAGGTAAGTATCTGTTAGTGTCGTTTGGTTATTATTGTGGGTTATAGAACAAGGTTTGTAGCTACCAGTGTTGTTAGGTTATTATTGTGGATTATATAACAAGGCTAGTAGCTATTAATGTTGTCAGGTTAATATTGTGGGTTATATAACAAGGTAAGTAGGTACCAATGTTGTGGGGTTAATATTGTGGGTTATATAGCATGGTAAGTAGGTACTAATGTTGTGGGGTTAATATTGTGGGTTATATAACAAGGTAAGTATCTGTTAGTGTTGTTGGGTTATTATTG
>NW_018463848.1:0-517 GCF_002113885.1 Mizuhopecten yessoensis
AGGTTGGAATAAGATAAATAGGCAAAGAACCAGATCAACCTCTCAGTAGCAGGAATAAGATAAATAGGCAAAGAACCAGACCAACCTCTCAGTAGTAGGAAAAGATAAATAGGCAAAGAACCAGATCCACCTCTCAGTAGCAGGAATAAGATAAATAGGCAAAGAACCAGCCCACCCTCTCAGTAGTAGGAAAAGATAAATAGGCAAAGAACCAGATCCACCTCTCAGTAGCAGGAATAAGATAAATAGGCAAAGAACCAGACCAACCTCTCAGTAGTAGGAAAAGATAAATAGGCAAAGAACCAGATCCACCTCTCAGTAGCAGGAATAAGATAAATAGGCAAAGAACCAGATCAACCTCTCACAGGTAGGAATAAGATAAATAGGCAAAGGACCAGATCAACCTCTCACAGGTAGGAATAAGATAAATAGGCAATGGACCAGATCAACCTCTCAGTAGTAGAAATAAGAAAAATAGGCAAAGAACCAGATCAACCTCTCACAGGTAGGAATAAGA
>NW_018463849.1:0-517 GCF_002113885.1 Mizuhopecten yessoensis
CATATATCTACATACATGTACATATATTTGATGGAACAATTTAAAGAAATATTTTTTTAAACAAAGCAATGCAAAGGAATACTGAATAAAATATAATCATCATGAAATATCATGACTCAAGACCAGTTTTTAAGAAACTGATGCCTGTTTTGGACACCTGTGACCTTGAAAGAAGGTCAAGGTAATCTACATGATAAAACTTTCAAGTATTTATCCCAGGTACTTGCTGACCAAATATAAGGGCCCTGTGATTTTCAATTTACAAAAGAAATTTAAAGAAAAAGTTGACAGACAGACTTATGACAGTCACTTCACTATACCATAAGATTATGACAGTTTGTACCAGAGGAGCTTAAAAGTGTATCTGAAGTTCATGAACCATGATATTTGTCTTGCCTTCATTCTGACTGTATGACCAAATCAGAAAAATCACAACAATTATCAATCACTAGCCACAGTATACATGTCATTAGTCAATGCCCTTTTTAATTAATGTCCAACAATATGGTATTTTCAT
>NW_018463850.1:0-517 GCF_002113885.1 Mizuhopecten yessoensis
CTATATATATAAAATGCGTTGTCTTCATAGCTGAATGCTAAATGCTTTGGTTAACACAATAAAATACTACCATAATATACAAAGATTTATAGCAAATAGCAAAGGAGACACTTATAGAGAGAAGTTTGAAAAGGAATGGGAAAAAATGGGAAAAACTTCTTGTTTTGTAAAAATAATATTCTGATATCTGTCTCCTGGGCTTGAAATAAATTATAGAATCAATAATTTTCTTCTATTTCATTTATTCATAAGCTTGTGCTCAAAACTTTAATAATCCCCCCCCCCTCTCTCTCTCTTTTGCACTCTTTGGCTCTCTCTCTAAATACAAATAATAGCCTCTTTCTCTGTGTGTGTGTCACTCTCAACTGATTCATGTACTTTTGTGTACAGTTTCTAATAGCTTTTCATTTTTTGCATTTCCTCAAATCTTTGCTTGTTTGTGTTTGTGTATGTAAGAGTGGGTGGGTGGGTGGGTGTGAGTAAGGACGATTGTGTATGGATGGCGGATGTAGAGTAG
>NW_018463851.1:0-517 GCF_002113885.1 Mizuhopecten yessoensis
TCAAAATTGTACAAATAGTGGGGCTGACCCCCCAGGCTAAGGGGTGGGGCAAAAAAAAGTGCATTGCCTGGAAATGGTTGAGATCCCCACCATATAACCACATATACAATTGATGAGTGTAAAGAGAAGAATGCACATTTGCTTCAAGGATAGCCCTAGGGTCTGGCCCCACCCTTGGAAACATAGTCCTTGGGCCATAACTTAAAAACAGTTGAGATCCTCACCCCAAAACTATATATACAAATGCTGGGCATAAAAAGACGAATGCAATCACGATATTAGAATAGACCCTGGGATCTGAGCGAACCCCTAGGGACCTAGTTTCTTAGTCACAGCTTGGACACAGTTGAGATCCCCGACCTATAACTACATAGACAATTGCTGAGTATAAAGAGATGAATGCACATATGCTTCCAGGATGGCCTGGGGGACTGCCCCACCCTCGGATACTTAACCCCTGGGTCATAACTTTGAAATGGTTAAGATCTCCACCCCAAAACTATATATACAATTGTTG
>NW_018463852.1:0-517 GCF_002113885.1 Mizuhopecten yessoensis
AGCTCTGTAATACCTACCTACAGTAAGCCCTGTAACACCTACCTCCAGTATGCTATGTAACACTGACCTCCAGTAAGCTCTTTAACACTGACGTCCAGTAAGCTATGTAAAACTGACCTCCAGTAAATTCTAATACTGATCTCCAGTAAGCTATGTAACACTGACCTTCTGTAAGCTCTGTAACACTGACCTCCAGTAAGCCCTGTAACACTGACCTCCAGTAAGCTCTGTAATACTGATCTCCAGTAAGCTATGTAAGACTGACCTCCAGTAAGCTCTGTAACACTGACCTCCGGTAAGCCCTGTAACACCGACCTCCAGTAGGCTCTATAATACTGATCTCCAGTAAGCACTGTAACACTGACCTCTGATAAGCCCTGTACCACTTCTCTCCAGTTAGCTCTATAATACTGATCTCCAGTAAGCTCTGTAACACCTACCTCCAGTAATCCCTGTAACACCTTCCTCCAGTATGCTATGTAACACTGACCTCCAGTAAGCTCTGTAACACTGACCT
>NW_018463853.1:0-517 GCF_002113885.1 Mizuhopecten yessoensis
TGAACGAAAAATCAATTTAACGTTCGCCAGATGCTTTCTTTTATCAATATATTACTCACTGCGTTCTACATAATATTGTAGCAAGTAACGCAATATTGTCAAAAGTATCATTTTCTTCTTCGTCGTCGTCTTCATCAAGAAATAACGTAGCCATCCCAGCCAGTGTAGGCATTGGCAATGGAGACGCTATCTTTGTTTTACAACTTCCTGTTCTGGTGTGTTCGGAACCCACTTGTTTTGGAACATCACGGAATTGTGCAGAGAACAGCGTTTCGAACGCACCCTAGGACTACTGTCCGTCATTTTGTTTTTCTGCTGCACCTGCTATTGAGAAGGCGGAGAAAGAACAGGGCCGCTTTCGTTTATATCTAGTCGGAACGGTTCGTAGGTGGCGCGGTTTCGTTCCGCCTAAAGAAACAGCCCGTGCCATAGATCTTATTCCAAGATGGCGGCCAGTGACGGACAAATCGACACTTTACCCGGACTATTTGTGTTTTTGGATGAATACTTATTTTCT
>NW_018463854.1:0-517 GCF_002113885.1 Mizuhopecten yessoensis
GTTGGTCTAGAGCTACATTAAACTGGATTGGCCTGTGTAGTGTTATTCCAGACCTACATTGTACATAATTGACCTGTGTAGTGTACATGTTGGTCTAGAGCTACATTAAACTGCATTGGCCTGTGTAGTGTTATTCCAGACCTACATTGGACATAATTGACCTGTGTAGTGTACATGTTGGTCCAGAGCTACATTAAACTGGATTGGCCTGTGTAGTGTTATTCCAGACCTACATTGTACATAATTGACCTGTGTAGTGTACATGTTGGTCCAGAGCTACATTAAACTGGATTGGCCTGTGTAGTGTTGGTCCAGAGCTACATTGAACTGGATTGGCCTGTGTAGTGATGTTCCAGAGCTACATTGAACTGGACTGGTTTGTGTAGTGTACATGTTGGTCCAGAGCTAAATTGAACTGGATTGGACTGTGTAGTGCTGTTCCAGAGCTATATTGAACTAGATTGACCTGTGAAGTGATGTTCCAGAGCTACATTGAACTGGATTGGCCTGTGTAGTG
>NW_018463855.1:0-517 GCF_002113885.1 Mizuhopecten yessoensis
TTCATAGCACTTTATAAAATTTAGCTCTACAGGGACAATATAATAAAGTCTCGTGACAGTGGCTTTGTTGATTGCATGCACAAACACATGAATTTCCTAACATTTGGTATTCTTTCCATGAGTCATGGAATGATCACCAAATGTTATATTCATCTGTTTGTGCTTGCTTTTGACATGGTCACTGTCATTTTGAAATGTATATATTGATAATATAGCCCTGCTTTGACCTCTGAGGGTTATATAGTAGTCATAGTTAATATGCAGAATTGTCTTTCATTTTTATTGGGTTAGTAATGAAGTTAAGGGGGTGGGGGGAGGGTTATACTGGAATTACCCTGTCTGTCTGTCTGTCGTCCGCAGTAATCAAGTAACTTGTACAGAAAAGTCATGCTTAACCGACGGGTGGATTTCATTGAATCTTCGCATGAATGGTCGATATCTTAAGTAGTTGTTGTGCACTGGCATTTTAATTTGGGACTTCTATCCTTTTTGATGGAGTTATGCTCCTTTGTGCGAA
>NW_018463856.1:0-517 GCF_002113885.1 Mizuhopecten yessoensis
CACTTACAGGAATAGTACAATAGTGTACAACGATAGCAATACATAACTAACACCTACAGAAATAGTACAATAGTGTACAACGGTAGCAATACATACCTAACACTTAAAGAAGTAGTACAATAGTGTACAACGATAGCAATACATACATAACACCTACAGAAATAGTACAATAGTGTACAACGGTATCAATACATACCTAACACTCACAGAAATAGTACAATGGTGTACAACGGTAGCAATACATACCTAACACTTACAGAAATAGTACAATAGTGTACAACGATAGCAATACATAACTAATACCTACAGAAATAGTACAATAGTGTACAACGATAGCAATATTTACCCAACACTTACAGGAATAGTACAATAGTGTACAACGATAGCAATACATACCTAACACCTACAGTAATAGTACAATAGTGTACAACGAAAGATATACATACCTAACATCTACAGAAATAGTACAACTGTGTACAACGGTAGCAATACATACCTAACACTTACAGAAGTAGTA
>NW_018463857.1:0-110 GCF_002113885.1 Mizuhopecten yessoensis
CTTCTGTCTCTGTTGTCGTTCCCTATATTCTGGTATCCTTCTGTCACTGTTGTTGTTACCTATATTCTGGTATCTCTTCTGTCACTGTTGTCGTTCCCTATATTCTGGTA
>NW_018463857.1:139-517 GCF_002113885.1 Mizuhopecten yessoensis
CTGTTGTCGTTCCCTATATTCTGGTATCTCTTCTGTCACTGTTGTCGTTCCCTATATTCTGGTATCTCTTCTGTCACTGTTGTTGTTCCCTATATTCTGGTATCTCTTCTGTCACTGTTGTCGTTCCCTATATTCTGGTACTCTCCTGTCTCTGTTGTCGTTCCCTATTTTCTGGTACTCTCCTGTCACTGTTGTTGTTCCCTATATTCTGGTATCTCTCCTGTCTCTGTTGTCGTTCCCTATATTCTGGTATCTCTTCTGTCTCTGTTGCTGTTCCCTATATTCTGGTATCGTTCTGTCTCTGTTGTCGTTCCCTACATTCTGGTATCACTTTTGTCACTGTTGTCGTTCCCTATATTCTGGTATCTCTTCTGTCTC
>NW_018463858.1:0-517 GCF_002113885.1 Mizuhopecten yessoensis
GCATGATAACATGTTATTAATCTCTTTTGCAACCATTCTGAATGCAACAAAATAGCATACCATCTTTGGCTACTTGTATATGTAGGTCATGCAGGGCTTAACTTTTCTTCAACTATCTGTGTAAATGTATACGGCCTAAAAGGAAGATAGTGTATTCTTTGTGAAATGTCCCTGTGACAAATTTTACTGGTATATAAGTGTAAAACCAGGGACTTTTGATGGTAATAATCATTCCTTAACATTTGTTTTTGTTGTAATAGAAGATGGAGACGCACTTTAAATATTGCAAAACTTCGATTTCAATATTTACAACATGTCTCTGTCATTTATCATATCACAGAAAGTAATCGAACGGCATATGCATTAAAAGTGCATTTATCATTCTAGGTCAGTTAGCATTCAGTTCTTATTTGCAATCTGCCATTTTTTTTCTTGGGCATTTTATTATGATTTTTTGCTGGCTACTTATTTACCCTTAAGTCAATGTTCCTTTTTCCCTCTTTAAACAATTTATAAC
>NW_018463859.1:0-517 GCF_002113885.1 Mizuhopecten yessoensis
TTTCACATTAAGTCTTTCTTTCTACTTCCCCTTTCCGGTGGTGTCCCCCTAAAGGCGCTCCGTCCCCAAGACCATGGCTGGTGCAAGGACGCGTTAAACTCCAAACAAAACAAACACACGACAAAAAAGTTTAAGTCAATATTCACTAAGTGAAAATAGTTAGTTATATGTTTAATACCGATAAACCAAACGTAACGCTTCGTGGATTATGTTTGTAAAGAATGTTCTTGACGAATGTGGATTAACTTATGTGGCACATTTGATTTAAACATATTATATTGCATAAGTTATATCAACATTACAAAGGCCCTCTCCACAATAAATTTTACATAAATTGAGAAATAGCATACACAATGAATACCATTTTTGACACATGAGTTCGGTAACGCAAGTGTCTAGGGGATCGCTTATACTACGAAAGTTGCTTAACGTGGAACTACATATTCTACATCCACGCCATCTATGACTATAGATGGACTTTCTGTCCTTATATGGTAGCTGATATCTCCTTATATGG
>NW_018463860.1:0-517 GCF_002113885.1 Mizuhopecten yessoensis
GCAAAATGTTGTTGAATGTATAGGAAAGTGGTTGTTATGAAAAAACATGTTGATATGTTTGATTGTACATACGTGTGCATGTTTATATATTTGCAGGTAGGTTGGCCCAGTTAATTATTTCTTTAACAAAGGAAAAATCTTGTTATTTCATTATCTGATTAAGTAACCAGCAACCGACCATGGAGAAGTTGATTTGTACTTTAATTTTTAAATCATAGTATACTGTAAAAGCATATATTTTCGTTGAGGGTTAAATTTCGTTGTTTTGGATTTGGGACAAGTTCGTGGGGAAAATATTTCGTGAAATCAATATTTTCAAACCCAGTTATTTTATGTTTGACACCTGGACAATAAGACTTACCGTACATCGCCCGAGGTGATCACCCATCCACTCCAGGTGAAATTTTCACACCTCGCTTCACCCCAGTCAGTGGAAAACAATAGATCGGCCATCGCTCGATGGTCACCGTATTGCTTGCGAGGTTCAGGTAAGACCCGGCGAGATAAACTCACAGTA
>NW_018463861.1:0-517 GCF_002113885.1 Mizuhopecten yessoensis
TAGATGGAAATATCCCTCTCGTCCCATTACACACAGTCACTGGTTACAATGAGATATAAATGTCAATATCCCTCTTGTCCATGACAAACACACACTGGTAACATTGAGATATATATGTCAATATCCCTCTCGTCCCCTTACACACAGACACTGGTAATATTGAGATACAGTTGTCAATATTAATATCGTACCATTACACACAGACACTGGTAATAATGAGATATAGTTGGCAATATTAATCTCGTTCCGTTACACACAAACACTGGTAATATTGAGATATAGATACCAATATCCATCATGTCCCATCAAACACAGACACTGATTGGTAACAATGAGATATAGATGTAAATATCCCTCTCGTCCCATTACACACAAACACTGGTAACATGGAGAAATAGATGTCAATATCGCTCTCTTTTCATAACACACAGACACTGGTAACAATGAGATATAGATGTTAATATCCCTCTCATCCCATTACACACAAACACTGGTAACAAGGAGAAATAGACGTCAA
>NW_018463862.1:0-517 GCF_002113885.1 Mizuhopecten yessoensis
TCCATACTTAATATTATACAAAGAAACAATAAATATTATCTTGAGAAATATGAAAATTAAAAAAGTATAAATGACTTTGCATATACTTATTATATACGAGATATCAAAACTACAAGACACACAGGCAAACTATATGCGGGATGCTGTGCTGGGTGCCTTTGGCATAGAATGTCAGTGAAATAACACTATGATCCGAGCCATCACTAACGGGCAAGTACACCAGCATACTCTATCTCCGACATACATACACGCTTGCACGCTTACACAACACACATAACGGCATGTCCTTAAATGATCTCAGCTGTTAATAGGTCGTTAAACAATATATGACCAATCAAAACCAATTATTTAAATGCTGAACGTTAAGCAGGGAGATAACAACTACCAATTTTATTACTTTGGTATGTCCAGCGCACCAATGTTGAGGACAGTCTGAGGAGTGTAGTCTCAATGTGGAACCTATAGCTATGTAAAGTTGGTTGTCTTACCCATCATCCACCTCAGGCCATAACTCTAA
>NW_018463863.1:0-517 GCF_002113885.1 Mizuhopecten yessoensis
ACCTGACTATTTCGATATTTTGTCATAACTAAATATACATATATCACCTGTCTAATCCGATACCTGACTATTTCGATATTTTGTCATAACTAAATATACATATATCACCTGTCTAATCCGACACCTGACTATTTCGATATTTTGTCATAACTAACATACAGCTACTATTCTATCTCTTAAAAACATGTTATTGTAAATCTGTTTATTTTGACACCAGTGTTTCCATATCCCGAAAGAAGTCAAATTAGACGAGTTGTTTTGACCATGATATGTTCCATCGGTGTTGGATGACACAGATGAATCAAATAAAGTGTCTCACGGGGTGTACATGTAAGACTACACCAGTTCGTCTGGTTTACCGGTTGAGACCCAGAGAATTTGGGGTAGTACATGTTTATCTGACAAATATGTTATGTCCCACAGGGTGTTTAATTTGTCAGGTTTATCCTACCAAAATGTTGTGTTCCACATCGTATAGGACTTCAGGGTTAAATCTGACTAATTTGTTATGTATCAG
>NW_018463864.1:0-517 GCF_002113885.1 Mizuhopecten yessoensis
AGGAAATCAACAGTCAATATAGCATTGACCAATCATTACTGAGGATATCACCAGTCAATATATCATTGACCAATGGTTACAGAGGAAATCAACAGTCAAAATAGCATTGACCAATCATTACTGAGGACATCAACAGTCAATATAGCATTGACCAATGGTTGCAGAGGAAATCAACAGTCAAAATAGCATTGACCAATCATTACTAAGGAAATCAACAGTCAATATAGCATTGACCAATCATTACAGAGGAAATCAACAGTCAATATAGCATTGACCTATCATTACAGTAGAAATCAACAGTCAATATCGCATTGACCAATGGTTACAGAGGAAATCAACAGTCAATATAGCATTGACCTATCATTACAGTAGAAATCAACAGTCAATATAGCATTGAGCAATCATTACAGTAGAAATCAACAGTCAATATAGCATTGAGCAATCATTACAGTGGAAATCAACAGTCAATATCGCATTGACCAATGGTTACAGAGGAAATCAACAGTCAATATAGCAT
>NW_018463865.1:0-517 GCF_002113885.1 Mizuhopecten yessoensis
ACCTACTTTCAAGGTCACATCGTTCAAATATGTCAAACAGTTCAATCAGCTTCTTCAGAAGATAGGGATAGAGCTCACCAAAGTTTGCAAATGAAAATGACCTCAACCTACTTTAGAGGTCACAGAGGTCAACAACATTTTAATGGATTTGTTCTTGAGAACTAAAAGGAATGGATTCATAAGATTTGGCTGGTAGCTTTTTGGAATAGAGCTAACCAATTTGAGAAGGAAAATGACATTGACCTACTGACAAGATCACGGGGAAAAATATGTCAAGCAACTTCTGAAGAAGAATCAAAAAGCATAGAATCTTATAATAATATTTTGCTGGTAGTTTCAACAGATGGAGCCAACAAAGTTTGCGAGGGAAATATTTTTAGTGCAATATAACATTTAATGAGAATATTTTGCTATGACTGCTTAAATATTCAGGTGAGCGATATAGCCTTGTTTTTAGTAACAAATCCAACTTGCGTATAATAGGCGAGTTTGCATATTATACGCAAGTTGGTGGTTT
>NW_018463866.1:0-517 GCF_002113885.1 Mizuhopecten yessoensis
CCTAAGTTCTGAGTCTGTCAGGCCTTAAATAGCACTCATTGTGTGTAATGGGTAGCAAGGGTTTCCACACAACGGTCGGTCTGTATTTTGTCAAATGTCATTGGCAGGTTTTCCAAAGTACTCAATCTGTTAGGAGTATAGTGGAACTTGTGTAATAGGTAGAAAATATGCCAAGGTTTTCACGCAGAAGTCAGTCTGTATTGTGCCAAGTATTTTGGCAAAGTTTTTGTTACAGTCATGTTGAAAACATTTACCATTACAAACAGATGTTACTTAAAAATTGCAACTTGGTTATCATAAATGAATGATGGTACTTAACAATGTCACCACAGTAATGACTGGTACTTAACTTAACAATAACTGANCAATATTACCTCAGCAATGACTGATGGTACTTAACAATATTACTTCAGCAATGACTGATGGTACTTAACTATATCAACTAGATAATGGCTGATGGTATTTAACACTTTCACCTCAGTAATGACTGATGATACTTAACAATATCACCTCAGCA
>NW_018463867.1:0-517 GCF_002113885.1 Mizuhopecten yessoensis
AGTGTCATACAGTGTTATCAGACAGTAATTGATATCAAGTTAATGAAAAGAGACAAATTAATAGAACATTGTCATACAGAGTTATCAGACGGTAATTGATATCAAGTTAATGTAACGAGACAAATTAATACAACATTGTCATACAGTGTTATCAGACGGTAATTGATATCAAGTTGATGTAACAAGACAAATTAATACAACATTGTCATACAGTGTAATCAGACGGTAATTGATATCAAGTTAATGTAANAGACAAAATAATACAACATTGTCATACCGTGTTATCAGACGGTAATTGATATCAAGTTAATGTAAAGAGACAAATTAATATAACATTGTCATACAGCGTTATCAGATGGTAATTGATATCAAATTAATACAACATTGTCATACAGTGCAATCAGATGGTAATTGATATCAAATTAATACAACATTTTCATTAAGTGTAATCAGATGGTAATTGATATCAAGGTAATGTAAAGAGACAAATTAATACAACATTGTCATACAGCGTTAT
>NW_018463868.1:0-517 GCF_002113885.1 Mizuhopecten yessoensis
ATACTATACCAAACATAGATCTAGCTCCCTACACCATATACTATATCAAACATAGATCTAGCTCTCCTACACCATATACTATACCAAACATAGATCTAGCTCCCCTACACCATATACTATACCAAACATAGATCTAGCTCCCTACACCATATACTATACCAAACATAGATCTTGCTCCCTACACCATATACTGTACCAAACATAGATCTAGCTCCCCTACACCCTATACTATACCAAACATAGATCTAGCTCCCCTACACCATATACTATACCAAACATAGATNCCCTACACCATGTACTACATCAAACATAGATCTAGCTCCCTACATCATATACTATACCTAACATAGATCTAGCTCCCCTACACCATATACTGTACCAAACATAGATCTAGCTCCCTACACCATATACTATACCTAACATAGATCTAGCTCCTCTACACCATATACTATACCAAACATAGATCTCGCTTCCTACACCATATACTATACCAAACATAGATCTAGCTACCCTACAC
>NW_018463869.1:0-517 GCF_002113885.1 Mizuhopecten yessoensis
GCTGATAGTAACGTTTCTTTGTTAAAATTTAAATACTATTTAATTTACTTTACATGTTATCAAAATAATTTAGTTTTGATTTTAATTATCATTAAAAAGAGATATTTTTCTGACTGTGTTTTGTCTTACATTTTAGGGTATTTGGAGCCTACTCAATAGACGTGATATGCTCGACAGCCTTTGGTATTCAAGTTGATTCACAAAATTCTGCAAACAATGAATTCGTTGCCAATGCAAAACAGTTTCTAAATGTCAAGTTTTCCTCCCCGATCCTCTTGGTATGGAGTAAGTAAACCATGGTCCTTGTTTCAATAGAACGGTAAAGCACGTTAGTTTATCAATGTTTTGTTTTAAATTCCGAGAAAATGTGATGGCTTTTTTTCATTCTTTTTTTCATTTATCTGGAAAAAGTATCACTTTTTGTTCATGTTTTCAAATCAATCAATTATTTATATATTTTCATAATCCTCATTTGAATGGTTATTTGTAGTTGATCTCCTCATTTGTAGTGTTTTTG
>NW_018463870.1:0-517 GCF_002113885.1 Mizuhopecten yessoensis
ACATCAACCGTCTGATACAGTGATCCCGGTACACAGACATCCACCGTCCCATTCAGTTATAACTGATACACAGACATCCATCCATTCATACAGTTATACCGGATACACTGACGTCCAACTCCCATACAGAAATACTAGGTAGACAGACATCTACCCTCCCATACAGTGATACTGGGTAAACATACATCTTCCCTACAATACTGTAATACCGGGTACACAGACATACACCCTCCCATAGAGTGATACCAAGTTCACATACATCCACACTCCCATGCAGTGATACCGGGTACACAGACATCCACCCTCCCATACAGTGGTACCTGGTACACTGACATCTACCCTCCCATATAGTGATACCAGGTACACTGACATCCACCCTCTCATACAGTGATACCGGATTCACAGACGTCCAACTCTCATACAGTGATACCAGGTACACACACATCTACCCTTGCATACAGTGATACCAGTAACACAGACATCCACACTCCCATACAGTGATTCCAGGTACGCAGAC
>NW_018463871.1:0-517 GCF_002113885.1 Mizuhopecten yessoensis
ATAAGGAGTGGTATACAGGGTATATATAGAGAGTGATATACAGAGATTTGTAAAGAGTGGTATACAGAGTATAGAGAGTGGTATACAGAGTATATTGAGAGTGGTTTACAGAGTAAATAGTGAGATATATACAGAGTATATGAGGAGTGGTATACAGATTATATAGTGAGTGGTATACGGAATATATCAGGAGTGGTAAATATAGTATAAAAGTGTGTTATAATGAATATATTGAGTGGCATACATAGAATAAAAGATTATGGGGCAAAGAAGTAATTCCAACAGTGTGGACAAGGTAAGATTGTCAAATTTTCCGAGCGATCCGCTCCTTTATCCAGAATAAAAGAGTGGTATATAGAATATATGAGGAGTTGTTTACAGAGTATATGAGGAGTGATATACAGTGTATATCGAGTGCTATACAGGCTATGTTAGGAGTGGTATACATANATATGCAGAGTACACAGGCATTACATAATACAGAGTATATAGTGATATGCAGAGTACACAGAGACAT
>NW_018463872.1:0-517 GCF_002113885.1 Mizuhopecten yessoensis
ATCAAATACTCTTCATAGATGGAATTGTCTTAAGGTTTATGACCCAAGGTTCTCACTTTTACCCCCTAGGGAAGGGGGGGGGGGGTATTATGGTTTATAATGGCAAATGATACTTTGAATATTACATGTTAATAACTTGATTGGAATTATAACCTTGAATTGACAGTTTGATACTTTGAAAATTTTGAGCCAGCCCTACCCCCAAGGGCTGTAGGGTGGGGCTCAAAGGAGTCAGTGTGCTAAAATTTCTTCATTTTCCTTGTTAAGAATCAGAGGTGCTAGTTTCAAATCCTTTTTAGTCTGAAATCTGTATGCTAGTTATTGAAAAGGTGGTTTTATTGTTTTTTGTCACTTTGAATAATATTTCTGTTCATGTTAAAAACAAAATCAACTCTGTATAAATATATCAGGTGACCGTTAAGGCCCATGGGCCTCTTGTTAGATTTAGCTTTACCAAATAATTTATTTAATGAATTCCATAGTGTTTTGGGATTACTATTTGCAGATTCCCTGATAT
>NW_018463873.1:0-517 GCF_002113885.1 Mizuhopecten yessoensis
CTTTATTTGGAGACATTTACATAATATTATATATAATTTTCAGGCGTCCTGACATTGGTGGGATATTTCTTCACGGTCTTAGCAATTCAGAATGCAGGAAAGGTGGGGTCAACATTTGCCCCCACTTTGATTTCTTGTATTCTTTTGCCATATGTAGATACATAAAAATGATCAATAACCGCATAAAGGATTATTCATAATTACTACTGATAACCGTATTGGACCTCCTTGCATAAAACCAGGTTTAGTGACGGGGATATCCTAACAAAATGCCAGATAAATGTCATAGGCGAATGTTATTTCGAAAATGAGTTATGATAGTGTACAGTGTACAATCTTACTGCTATTTAAATACTAAATATGTCATATTTGTATTTATGAAGTAAGCGTAGTGAGATTTTTGATAGAAAAACACGCACAATTTTCACAAAATTAAAAACATAACCAACATGGTCAACTTGCCTATATATACTTACAATGGTAGTCTATATATTAAACTTCTATACAAACTTGGCAT
>NW_018463874.1:0-517 GCF_002113885.1 Mizuhopecten yessoensis
TATGAATGCAAAATATATTTTTATAAGAGTTTCTCTGCTAAGTTTGTATTTCAAACAGCGTAGTATATTTATTTTAGTATATGCTTTTTCATAAATAGTTTGTATATGGGATTCCCAGGTACCATTTTCATTAAGAGTTACACCTAAGTGTTTATGATTGGATTCATTAGAAATTACATCATTTTGAAATAAAATTGGTGGTAAAGCAACTTCTTTTTTCCTGGAGAATAATACAGATTTTGTTTTTGTTGGATTGAAATTTACATCCCATAGTTTAGCCCATTCACTAATATGTTTTAAATCATCTGTAAGAAGTTGTGCAGACTGATCAGAATTGTTATCAACAATGACATATAGGGAGGTATCATCAGCAAAGAGTTTTACTTTACATGAAACAAGATCAGTAATGTCATTTATATATAATAAAAATGATAACGAACCCAGAACTGATCCCTGGGGGACTCCTGCATTTACAGTTAAGTATGGGGAAAAGAAACCTTCAGTACTTACTCGTTGA
>NW_018463875.1:0-517 GCF_002113885.1 Mizuhopecten yessoensis
AAGTTAATCTGTGATACTGACCACTGTGTAACTGGCTATGGGATGCTAATTTGTCTTCTGGTTCATACAAGATAGTTAAATTCAGTGTTGCCCAAGACCAGAAATGCTTGACTGATTTCCCACGCGTCTAATTTGACCATGCCCAGGAAAGGGCATTCCTGGGTTCACAGACTACTTAAACAAAGAAATATACACATTATTTTTAGCTCACCTGGTCCGAAGAACCATAGTGAGCGTACGCCGTGGCGCAGTGTCCGTCGTCGTCCGTCATCAACTTTTTCTTTAAAACCTATCTCTTCCTAAACGTCAAAAAGGATTTCAACCAAATTTGGACTGAAGCATCAGTAGGGACGGGCAATCATGTTTTAAATAAATGAGGTTTGATCGACACCTGAGGCCAGGGGGGTGAGGCCCTGAAAGGGAACTTATCTAAATTTGCTTTAAAACACATCTCCTCCTAAACGCAGGAGAGGATTTCAACCAAATTTGCTCTGAAACTTCATTGGGGAAGGGCAAT
>NW_018463876.1:0-517 GCF_002113885.1 Mizuhopecten yessoensis
TGTCTATACAAAAAACACTTTGAGAATACTGTCACTGTCTACACACAAAAAACTTTGAGAATACTGTCACTGTCTGTACAAAAAACACTTTGAGAATACTGTCACTGTCTACACAAAAAACACTTTGAGAATACTGTCACTGTCAACACAAAAAACACTTTGAGAATACTGTCACTGTCTACACAAAAAACACTTTGAGAATACTGTCACTGTCTATACAAAAAANTGAGAATACTGTCACTGTCTATACAAAGAAACACTTTGAGAATCATGTCACTGTCTATACAAAAAAACACTTTGAGAATACTGTCACTGTCTACACAAAAAACACTTTGAGAATACTGTCACTGTCTATACAAAAAACACTTTGAGAATACTCTCACTGTCTACACAAAAAAACACTTTGAGAATACTGTCACTGTCTATACAAAAAAACACTTTGAGAATCATGTCACTGTCTATACAAAAAAATACTTTGAGAATACTGTCACTGTCTATACAAAAAACACTTTGAGAA
>NW_018463877.1:0-517 GCF_002113885.1 Mizuhopecten yessoensis
ATGTGGACGGGTGCCTAAAGAGACAACAGCCAGGGTTATATAAGGTTGGGTGCCTAAAGAGACAACAACCAGGGTCATATGTTGACGGGTGCCTAAAGAGACAACAGCCAGGGTCATATAAGGACGGGGGAGACAACAGCCAGGGTCATATAAGGACGGGGGAGACAACAGCCAGGGTCATATAAGGACGGGGGAGACAACAGCCAGGGTCATATAAGGACGGGTGCCTAGGGAGACAACAGCCAGGGTCATCTAAGGACGGGTGCCTAGGGAAACTACAGCCAGGGTCATATAAGGACGGGTGCCTAAAGAGACAACAGCCAGGGGGACAGGAGCCTAGGGAGACAACAGCCAAGGTCATATAAGGACGGGTGCCTAAAGAGACAACAGCCAGGGTTATATAAGGATGGGTGCCTAAAGAGACAACGGCCAGGGTTATATAAGGATGGGTGCCTAGGGAGACAACAGCCAAGGTCATATAAGGACGGGTGCCTAAAGAGACAACAGCCAGGGTTAT
>NW_018463878.1:0-517 GCF_002113885.1 Mizuhopecten yessoensis
ATAATACTGCTTTCAGAATGAGATAATTATAAGAGCACAAGCTCACTGAGATTTTAGACCGTCATAACAATTAGGGGGAGACCTGGGAAAATTCGACCCCTTTTATTTAAGTCTGTTCTGGGAAGTAGGGCAGCATGTCCGTTTTTGAAGAATTACCTAGCTTTTCCTGTCAGAAGATCGGATGGCCGAACTCTAGACCGACACTCTAACCAATTGAGCTACCTGGTCGCCGACAATGGACCCAGTCCAGTTCCTCTACTTCCTCCGTCCTTTAAAAAAGTCTTCGACACCGAAGACACACCAAACCCTATAAACCTTCCATGGGTAAAAGAGGAAATGTAACAGCGAGACCGGGACTTGAACCCGGAACCCTCCGAACTCTAGACAGATGCTCAACCAATTGAGCTATATTGTCGCCGACGACTGATCCAGTCCAGTTTCACTGTATTCCTTCTCCCTCCTCAAAAACCCTGCCCCCGAAAAACACAACTATTTACAACCCAGTTTTGGGTATTCC